>NC_028352.1:9939597-9968266 GCF_000741045.1 Vigna radiata var. radiata | reverse complement strand
TTTAAATTCAGGAGAAGTAAAAAAAAAATATATATATATATATATATATATATATATATGTAAAATAATTAAAATAAAAATTGTATAATTTAGAGAGAGAGTAAAATTACAAAAAATTATGTATATATAAATTATATTATTTCTAAAATTTAATTTGAAGTTTTGGAGTGAGACTAAAATTTAATTAAAATTTTAGAGTGAGGTTAAACCCACTTTAACCCTGACCCTAATCCACTTGAGAGGGGGTTTTGGGGGTTGGGTTTTTTTTCTGACCCCCTATTTAAGGGATTTCTTAAAATAGGACTTTTTCAATAGTGGATTAGGGCTAGCCCTGGAGCTATGGGTTAAATTGACACTTGGATCATTTTAAAAACTGGGTTATTATTAAGAAAATTTAGTTGTTAAGAAAACTTATTTATTAAGTTTTACAATACTTGTTTATTAAGTTTTGGGGGGAAAATAGGCTTATATCTCTCTTATAAATAGGAGAAAAATCCTTTATAGAAATACAACCCACGGTAGTAATAGATACTCTGTCTCTCCCTTCTTTTAATTTCCTGGTTCTACAACCTTTATGTTTGTTGTTTTTTGGTTTAAACCTTTTTTTGGTCCCTAAATTATAAGCGGATGTTCAGTTTAGTCCCCGTTTTTTAAAATGTAAATCTTTGGTCTCTAAGTTATAAAAAAATGTATCAAATGAGTCCTTTTTTGACTTGAAATACTATTTTTGGTTGTTTCTTAACAACTGCTACATCTTTAGATTGTTCTGATTTGTTTTTTAATAATAACAGCACTTTAGATTGCTCTTTGTACTTTGACCATGAACATTAAAAAATGACTCATTTGATACATCTTTTATAACTTAGGAACCAAAAATTTACATTTTTAAAAGCGGGGACTAAACTGAACATCTCATAACTTAGGGACCAAAAAGGGGTTTAAACCTTGTTTTTTCAACAAAGCCGCTTAAGGGTCTTATTCCCCCTTCTTCAACCTTGTTGCCTATCCACAATCATCCGTTGGTTACACCTCTTGTTTTACTGTCTTCCAAGGAATGATTTTCCACCAACCTTCCTACCACATGGTTTTGGTCCTTGAGGACACTGGTTAAGAGAATTCGAAACACCTTGAGGACAAGCTGCTTCCCCTACTGGAAGAACAAAATGACAGCAAACTAATCTATGAATCTCGACCCAAGAGGTCTATACTGATAGAAAGTTGTTGAGAGGGTTTCTTCCCATGATCACTACTGATTTCAGTGCTGAGAGGCTGAGAGCAACTGAAGATGAAGTCAACTTTTGTCGGTCAACAAAAAAAGTTGATAGCGGTGTTGGACAATGGACAGCAAATGTTCTTTGTCTTGGCGTGGCCACCTTTCAAAACATCATCTAGAAGCTGATGCCTCTGAAGAAAGAAGGGTCGAGGGAGGATTTGGATAAGAAGTTTCATAAAACACCGAATCAATAACAGCTGAATGATAATTTCATCCTACCCTACCAAAAATAAAATGCTAGAAAGCAAGCATGATAGTACACTTTTATGGGATGGCTCGATGTGAATCTCGTTATCTTATATCCATTTCACGACCATGAACTTTGAATCATTATTTTTTAATGCTCACTAACTAAAATGGATATTTCTCTCTTCTCTGGATGTTGCTTCACATAATATGTAACTCCAAACCAAGGGTACAGTTTTCAACGCTAGCTGCAGATAACTCAAGTTTTTCATCACAGTAACAAAAAACAAGAGACCTATATTGACTCTGGTAAAAAGGACAGGCTATCAATATATCATAAAATAAATGTCACTTGCTAGTGGATGTTGAAAAAAAAGTAAGCTAAGGGACCCAGATGAAAAAAGATAACATTGACAAAAATTGATGAATTTGGCCATACTTACCCTTCTTCTGCCTTTCTTCGATTAATTATTCAAGTTTGAAAATAATAAATAATATATCAATCATATTGCAAATCATTATTCTAGTGTTGCATTATAATTTATAGCAGACAAATACTTTTGAAGATGCTTCAGCGCCTGGGCTTTTGGCGTAAAACGATCCTAACAGCAAAATTCAAAAGCATGTTAGTTGCATGCAAAGCTCTTGAACCTTGACTGCAGAAATCCTAAACATATATTTATACTGAGATTCATAGTATCATTACACCTTTGCTGTAGGGGCTATAGTGTCACATGCATAAGGCATAATTAAATTAAGTCCTACCGAAATATGAGTCAATTGCTCCACCAATAGACAACAAAAGCAGAAAGTGCTATCGACAAACTTTACCTTCGGTGGTGTTTGAATTCAACTGGAGGGAGAAAGCCGTGGAAAAATTGGGTGACTGGCATAAGGTTCAGTCTATTTTAAGAATAGAAAATATCAAACCATATGAGTTCTGTCAAATGGTGAACACCAAGAGAAAGACCAGAAGGATAGTTATCCTTAACTGGTCCTCCAGTTTCATGATGTCTATCTTCCTCTTCTGCTCATTGCTTTTCATTTCTAGTTTTAAGCATTGCTCAGCCACAGATGCTATAACCATTAACGAATTCTTGCAAGATGGTGGAGGGGATACTCTAATTTCAAAAGGAGGAAAGTTTGAGCTGGGATTTTTCACTCCTAATGGCAGCTCTAGTGGCAGAAGATATGTGGGAATATGGTACTACAAGTTAACGCCTTTAACAGTTGTGTGGGTTGCTAACCGAGACAAGCCACTTCTAGATTCTTGGGGTGCTTTTGGCATTAGTGAAGATGGGAATCTAAAGGTTTTGGACAGAAGGGGGAAAGCCTGCTGGGGCACAAACCTTGAAGGATCAGCTTCACAACACAGAACATTGAAGATAATGGACAGTGGGAACCTTATTGTCAGTGATGAAGTTGGAGGGCAAGGGGATCATCAAGTGAAGATTCTGTGGCAGAGTTTTGCTAATCCAACAGATACATTCCTTCCTGGAATGAAAATGGACGGCAATTTAGCACTAACATCATGGAGAAGTTATGAAGACCCTGCACCGGGGAACTTCACTTTTGTGCATTGTCAAGGGGAGAACCAGTTCGTCATATGGAAGAGGTCCATCAAGTATTGGAAAAGCAGTGTTTCAAGTAGGTTTGCAGGAAGTGATGAGATGTCTCCAGCAATATCTTACTTGCTTTCAAATTTTACCCTAAGAGTATCCCCAAACGACACTGTTCCCTTTCTCACTTCAGCACTTTATCGTGACACAAGGTTGGTCATGACACACTGGGGTCAACTTAAGTACATGAAAATGGATTCAGAGAAAGTGTGGTTGTTGGTTTGGGTGGAGCCAAGAGATAGATGCAGTGTGTTCAATGCCTGTGGAAACTTTGGAACCTGTAATAGCAAGTTTGACTCCATGTGCAAGTGTTTGCCTGGGTACAAGCCTAATTCTATTGAGAGTTGGAATGCTGGAGACTTTTCAGGTGGATGCAGCAGAAAAACAAATGTCTGCAGTGGGGATGCTACGAAAGCTACATTTTTGAGTTTGAAAATGATGAAAGTAGGGAACCCGGATGCTCAATTTAATGCCAAGAATGAAGAGGAATGCAAATCAGAGTGCCTAAACAATTGCCAGTGCTATGCATATTCGTATGAAAGCACCCAAAAGGATGCTGTTTGCTGGATTTGGTATGAGGACTTGAACAATCTTGAAGAAGAGTACGAGGATGGGTGTGACCTGCATGTTCGCGTGGCATTTTCTGATATAGGTATTCGTTTTCATGACCCTCTTAAATCCATGCATTGTCGTCACTGGATTTTATATATGCATATTTATAAAATAAAATCACCACCTACATAACCATAAATTTTACATTTTCTCTTACGTGTATCTAACCTTACAAATTCTGTTCCAATCACACTTAATATCCAATTGTTTTTTAAATAACCAATAGCACTCAAATGCATTGGTAATAAACCTGATTTTGAAGCACTAGCAGAAGGTAAAATCTGTGCAATGGACTTTGTAATTATGTTCAGTTTGTTACATGTAGAACACAAGTAGTGCTTAGTAAGTAAATCAAAGATATATTATTAAACAATTTGGGATTAGGCAACTAAATATTTGAATACACTAATCAAATATGTGAATCATGGAGCCTGCAGTTGAAGATAGATATTGTGTTACAAATTATTTTTATGAAGTGGCAGAGATTGTTCTTCTGCAGAATCCACTGGGAACAGCTGTGGAACTTGTGGTACAAATTTCATTCCATATCCCCTAAGCACAGGACCAAGTTGTGGTGACCCCATGTACTTCAGTTTTCAATGCAACAACTCCTCTGGTGAGCTTGATTTTAAAATTCCAGGGGGAACCTATCCAGTGATTAGCATAAACCCGGACACACGAAAATTCTTGATTCACAGAAAAGATGTACTTAACTGTGATCAGATTTCAAGGGATAAGTCTCTGTCTCTCAATCAGTCATTTCCATTTCACCTTACTGGCTATTGTCATGCTGCTGATCCAAGCATTTTTAGTTCTAATGCTCCCATGAAACAAGGAGTAGAAATAGAATTCAGTTGGGAGCCCCCAACTGAGCCTACGTGCTCTTCGTTGTTGGACTGCAAGGATTGGCCAAATTCAACTTGCAACACTACCAGAGATGGCAAGAAGGGATGTCTTTGCAACACAAACTTTATTTGGGATGGATTGAAATTAAACTGCACTCTAGGTAATCTACATATCTTCGTTCCCTCTTCGTGTTGATAGATGTGCTTGTTTTGTAGTGTGTAATATTTATCCCTCTACATATCATGCATATATATTATACAGAACAACTGATACCTTTTTTTTGCTTCCTAATACTGCCTATACTTTGTTTCAACCCAGAATTACTAGCAACTTTATCAACTATAAATACATTATTGATTAACACTTTCATGAAATGTTGTGTCGGCTTTCTTTATGCATAAATGTCATTTTTTTTATACCTTGCAGAAGACAATAATATCTATCAATCAGAAAGGCAACTATCCTTACCAAAGATCATTGTAATTACTTTTACATCTGTGATTGGTTTAATTCTTCTGTCAACTACTGTTACATGTGTTTACTTGAGGAAGAGGAGACAGAGAAAACCACAAGGTAACTTATTTTTTTTGCGCTTACTCATGAAAAAGAAAAATCCCAATATTAAAGGTGATACTTCATCAGCAGTAGCCTGCAACTCAGACCCAGTTCATCTGTTTGACTTCAGATAGCAGGGGATATGTTCAGAAAAACTCAGGGATTAACTTGTATGACAGTGACAAATATGTCAGAGAATTGATTGAATCTGGTAGGTTCAAAGAAGAGGATGCGCAGGCCATAGATATTCCATTTTTCCCTTTAGAAAGCATACTTGGGGCCACTAACAATTTTGCAAATGCCAACAAGCTTGGACAAGGAGGGTTTGGTCCTGTCTACAAGGTAATCAAGAACTTATTGACACTTACGATTTTCTTTTCCAATATCATGATGATAGTAGGAATTGTTAACACTTTTTGTATACTGTCAGGGAAAATTTCCCGGAGGACAAGAAATAGCGGTGAAGAGACTCTCAAGTTGTTCTGGACAAGGTTTAGAAGAATTTAAAAACGAAGTTGTGTTGATTGCAAAGCTTCAACATAGAAACCTGGTGAGACTTCTGGGGTACTGCGTGGAAGGAGATGAAAAGATGCTGGTATACGAATATATGCCAAATAGAAGCTTGGATGCTTTCATTTTTGGTAAGACTCTTTTTTGCATTTGAAGAACTGTCAGCTAAATCATTTTTCTTGTAGCCTCAAAATTATATCTTGAAGAAGACTAATATCATATGTCATGCCTCTAATGGACTACAAGACCAGAAGCTTTGTGTTCAATTAGACTGGGATGTGCGCTTCAAGATTATTCTGGGGATTGCTCGAGGGCTCCTTTACTTGCATGAAGATTCTAGGTTGAGGATTATTCATAGGGACTTGAAAACAAGTAACATTCTACTAGATGAAGAGAAGAATCCAAAAATCTCAGACTTTGGCTTAGCCAGAATATTTGGAGGAAAAGAGACAGTAGCTAACACAGATAGAGTGGTTGGAACATAGTAAGTAGCTAAACTCAGTAAGTTTCAGGTCACTGCATGATTCAATGCCTTTAAGCATTATAGCAGTATTATTACTGAAGTGTGATATCTTTTACTCACATTTTAAAAACAGGAATATATTTCTGGTCCTTGTATTGGATAGATATGATTCTTGGTTAGGTTAAATGAAAGCACAGACCAGAACAAAAATACACCATATTTCATAAATACAAGAATCAGAAACATATTTTTCTTACACTCTACCAAATGATTCCCACCCACATTCTTATTTGGTCTACATTTCACAAATTTTGTAATGCAGTGGATATATGTCTCCAGAGTATGCTCTTGATGGACACTTTTCAGTCAAGTCTGACGTCTTTAGCTTTGGTGTGGTGGTACTTGAGATTATCAGTGGAAAAAGGAACACAGGATTTTATCAAGCAGAACATAAATTGAGTCTTCTGGGATATGTAAGTACTTTGAATGAGTGCTTCTGGTATATGCACCAAACACATATTACACTACATAGATGTTAGCTACTGATATATTTCACCCTTTGATTCACTTTCAGGCATGGCTTTTGTGGAAAGAAGGAAGGGAATTGGAATTCATGGATGAAACATTAAGTCAAACATGCAATGCAGATGAATGCTTGAAATGTGTGAATGTGGGGCTTTTGTGCTTACAAGAAGACCCAAATGAACGTCCTACAATGTCAAATGTGGTTTTCATGCTTGGTAGTGAATCTAACACTCTTCCAAGTCCTAAGGAACCAGCCTTTGTTATCAGAAGATGCCCTTCAAGTAGAGCATCTACTTCGAGTAAACTTGAAACCTTTTCACGTAATGAATTGACAGTCACTATAGAACATGGCAGGTAGAAAATTATCCTTGGCCAAAATATCTTGAACATGTTATTTCTCAACTATTGCTTGTCACTTTCTCATGATCCATTCATCCTCTAAGTGGGGTAACTTGAAATGGTCAATTAGGAAACTTCTCATGAATTTCATATTTGGATGGATTGAGTCATAATGGCAAATGCTTGTGTGGAATTGAAAAATGGGCCTAAACAAGTTTGTTTCTTTTGCATTCATTGCTTACTACCAGAAAGAAAGCTCCAAGACAAACAAGACTAGGCTCAACCACTTATTCGGAGGGAGCAACTATTCCACCAAGATATTCATTTTTGTGCTTCTCAACATTTTTTTCCACCAAATTACTGATCACTGTCATTTCATGCCTTACTGAATTTCATGCCTTACTGAACTAATATTAAAACTAAACAACATTAAAAGATTAACAATTTTGTTGTCATTGTAGTGTAGTTATGATAGTCTATATTGTATATAAAAGTTGTCTTCTTTTCGTTTTATGTTATTTGGAGTTAGACTTGACATGTTGACCGAAAAAAATCACTTACAATAGTTAAAGAGTAATGGTAGTTAAAGAGTAAGGGTATAATATAACATATATTTATATTTATTTGACATACTTAACAAGGCTAAAATAATCTTAAAAAAGAAAATTTTTGTAATTTTTCGAAAAAATTATGTGCTAAAATATTAGTTAAAAGGATCGTGATATATTAATAATCATATTTCAACAACATTTTGACAACGACCACGTATTGACATGTTATTGAATCGTTTTAACAGAATTTTTTTTTAGGCTTGAATGCTTACTTCGTTTCCATATTAGGAGGTAATTTTCAGTTTAGTACTCGGTTTCAAAATGTAGACATTTGGTCCCTATGTTTTCAAATTTGTATCAATTCAGTCCTATTAATTTAATGGTGTTAAAATAGATAATGTTGAAGTTATTGTACATGTGAGGTGTACAAGAAATGGTCACGTGTTGTTTAGTTGGCCTAAAATGAGTTGATGTGGCAGCCGGAGTTTGGTGTACGTATAATTGAGAAACTAAAATATTAGGGATTTTAAATGGGGGAAATAAAATTGGGGAAAAATTAGGTCATATTAAAATTGGGGATTTTTTTTGTCGAGGGTTGAATTGCTTGGTTTGTTCGTTGTGTGACCAGAGGTCAATTGGTTAGTTTCTTCGAAGGAGATTTGTGACCCAAAAGGAGATTCATGACCCAAAAGGCTTGGTGAAGGAGTAGGGTTTGATAACGATTGCGGTGGGGGAGCGTATAGGGTTCGTCAGCGTCGTCTTTCTTCGAAGCAAAAAGGTGAAAGATGCGTTTTTTATGAGTTACTTGATGTAGCGGGGGTCCCCTATGGAAGTATGTTGTCTTCTTGTCCCCTTAGTGTGTTCTGTTGTGGTTCTCCTAGTGTGTTCTGTTGCATTTGTTATGGTCCCCTTCTTTATTATGTGTTTCGTTTTGTTGTGTGCATTGTTTCTATGTTTGTGGTCCGACATTTGAAGATGAAATTGTTTATTTTGTGCTTATATTCTATGTTGTTTATTCTGTCATGCATATTGGTTTAAGCATAACTACACGTGTAATAGTTGTATGTGAAACACTATTTTCTCGGGATTAAGTTACTATAACTACACGTGTAATTTGGGTTGGTAATGTGGCATATTTAGAATGTAGATGCATGTGAAGGTCATTAAATAATGATAGTATATGCATGTGAAGGTCATTAACCAACTGCATGTAGTCTGACACTTACTTTTATATAGGCATTTTATAGTTCAATATTAAAGAAAATGTTCAACTATGATATTGAGGTGGTGTTTCACCATGGGATAAATTTCTGAATGATGGGTCATTTAGATATCATGGAGGTGATACCAGTTCATTGATCATTGACCCAAACAGATGGAGTTATTTTGAAATATTTGTCATACTGAAAGAGATGGGTTATAGAAATGTTAAGGAGTTGTGGTATTCCTTGGGTGGTTTTGTATTAGAAGCTAGGTTAGAATTGCTAAGTGATGACAAAGGTGCATGTCATGTGGTGAACATTGCACAATTGAATGGTCAAGCTCATTTGTTTGTGGTTCACATGGTGTCCGAACCTGATTATATTCATACGTTGCAATATGATGGTGAACCCCAAGTTTGTGAACATGGTGAAGTTGAAGTTGGTGAAGAGGGTAAAAAACAACTTGGTGAAGTTGAAGTTGGTGAAGAGGGTAAAAAACAACTTGGTGAAGTTGAGGTCGGTGAAGAGGGTGAAGAACAAGTTATTGATGATGGTGAAGGTGAAGTTCCTAAAATGGGTGAACATGATGAAGTTGAGGCTGGTGAAAAGGTTGAAGAACAAGTTTTTAAGGATGGTGAAGGTGAAGTTCCTGAAGTTTGTGAACATGTTGAAGAACAAGTTGCTGAGGAGGTTGGTGAAGTTGTTGCAGTTTGTGAACATGTTGTAGATGAGGTTGGTGAGGAGGATGGTGAAGTTGGTGCAGTTTCTAAACATGCTGCAAATGATGGTCAAGATGATGTTGGTGGTGGTATAAAGGATGGTCAGGATGATGATGGTGGTAGTGTAGGGATGGTCAGGATGAGTTTGATGTTAGTAGTTGGATAGGATCTGATGAAGAGGCATTTGTCAGTGAATATGATTTAGTGAATGTTAGTGTGCATGGAGATGAACAACCCCAAGAAGACCACTGCAAAGGTAGTTTGTTTCTTGAAGTGGGTATAGGAAGTGGATGTACTACTGAAAAGAAGCATGTACAGGCCAAGGGATTATCTGATAGTGAGTGGGAATCTGATAGTTGTGGCAATATTTATTTAAGTGATGACCCGAATCATGAAACAGCCCGAAATGGAGATTTTGGGATCTTCTTAGAGCCCATAAGTATGAAAGAATATAAATGGCAACTGGCGACATACTTCCCTGAAAAAAAAAAGATTTCACTGATGTAATTAGAACTTATAGAGTACACAATGGTAGGAAGTTGAATATTTCTAAGAATGACAAGAGAAGAATATGATTCAAATGTTGTGGCTCACAAGGGAAATGTCCATGGTACACATATTGTAGATATAGGAGTAGCCAATGTACATGCCAGTTAAGGAAAATATTAGACAGTCATACATGCAGTAGAGAATTCAAAATTGGTTTAGTTACCTCTAAATGTTTAGTGGGAGGATAGAGAAGAGCATGAAAGGAAATCTGAATATTAATATGAAAAACCTGCACAATAAATTTTGTAAAAAATATAACATTGGTGTGAATAAGTAGGGCAAAAGCAATGGCATCCGCCAACATTGATGGTTGTTTCGAACAACAATATGAAAGACTGTTTGATTATGCACACGAGTTACTGAAATCAAACCCTGACTCAACAATTAAACTTAATGTAGAACCAACTGAGGATAAGGCCATATTCAAGAGAATGTATGTGTGTTTCAAAGCATGTAAGGACAACTTTGTATCATGCAGGCCTATTATACATTTGGATTGTTGTTTCTTAAAAGGGAAATATGGAGGTGAACTTTAAACCGCTATTAGAAAAGATGACAATGACCAGATGTGTCCGTTGGCATATGATGTTGTTGAAGTAGAGAATAAGGAAACATGGACTTGGTTTTTAGAATGGTTAATTGATGATCTTGGAGGTGGGGATTTTGTTCAAAGTGTACATTTGTGCCAGATCAACAGAAAGTAAGTATATGTGTACCTTTTATTCATTACTTTGATGATCATGCAAATTTAAGACTCATAGTTTCTTTCTTTACTGTCATAGGGACTTCTGCCAACTTTACAACAGCTTTTGCCTGGTGTGGACCAACGTTTTTGTGTCAAACACATATATTCAAATTTTAAGAAAAAATTTGGTAGCATAACTTTGAGACAATTACTATGGAAGGCAACATCATCAACACACCCTAAAGCATGGGAGTCAGTGATGCGACAAATGAAGGACGTTAATGAAGATACATTCATACACTTGATAGTTATTCCACCAAGGCAAGTATTCAAATCTTTCCTCAGCCTTTAACAAGTAAGCCTCCCTAACTAAAATAACATCGCTCGGCCTTTAACAAGTATAACCGTTCGATCTGGCTTTCCTCAGCCTTTACTATCGTTCGGTATAACTTTCCTCAGCCTTTAACAAGTAAGCCTCCCTAACTGAAATAACATCGTTCGGCCTTTAACAAGTACAACCATTCAGTCTAGTTTTCCTCAGCCTTTACTACCGTTCGGTCTAACTTTCCTCTCTTCCCCACCGTTCGGCCTCTCTTATCCTACCGGTTTGTTTCTTTTCCAAATGTTTAACTTGATATTTTTGCAGATTTTGGTCTAGATCCAGATTTACAAGAAGACCTGCTTGTGAATAACATTTCGAAAGCTTTTAACAGTGTCATCTTAGATGCAAGGGGGAAACCAATCATAACAATGTTGGAAGAGATTCACATATACCTGATGAAGAGGTGGGCATCCAATGGAGAGAAGATAAGTATATTTAAAGGTCCCATTTGCCCCAAAATTCAAAAGAGACTACAAAAGGAGTTAGAGAAGACAAAATATTGGATACCTAAGTATGACAACTACTGATTTGATTAAACTTTACTTTCAATTGTTTCCATTTAATATTCATTGTTTATGATTTTGCAGTTGGTTAAGGATACAAATATTTGAGATCCGCCATACATCCAACATAGCTGAAAAGTATGTGGTTGATGTAGAGAAAAGAGACTGCAGCTGCAGAAAGTAGACTGTAACAGGAATTCCTTGCTGTCATTCAGTCACAACCATGAAGTTTTTGAACATCAATCCAGAAGAGCTCATCTCGCATTGGTTTAGAACCTCCATGTATGAAGAAACATACATTCTAATAATTTTCCCTCTCAATGGACCTCATCTATGGCAAAGGACTTCAAATCGTGATATTTTGTCTCCACCAAAATGGGTGTTGCCAAGTAGACCAAAAAAGAAAAAAAGACTGGAGAGTTGGGAGCAAAAGAAGGATGATACACAACTTGGACAAAAAGGAATCCTTAAGAGATGTTCCATATGTAGACAACTTGGGCATAGAAGAACTAATTGCCCACAAGAAAGTCAACAACAACACCAGCAAGCTACACCACACCCCACTCAAGCAAGTCAACAACAACACGAAGAAGCTACACCCCACCCCACTCAAACAAGTCAACAACAACACGAAGAAGCTACACCATACCCCACTCAAGCAAGTCAGATTACTCAAGAACCCTAGACTGATCAAATTACAGCACGATTTTAGATTGTTCTACTTTCAAACATTAAGTACATGTTTGTTGTATTTTGGATATGTACTTTGACTTTAAATAGTGTTGCTTTCTGTCATGTATTTTGCACTTAACAACATTTATATTTTGGATGATATGTGAAGTATTTCAAACTTGATTATATTTAATTTATTGTGATAGTCATATTAATTTGGCTTCTCTAATTTCAAACTTGATTTCAAACAATTCTCTGAAAATTACACTTGAAGTAACAAACATTGTAATATAACCAACTTCTTCATTAAGTAGAATGTCATTACAAGCACAATCTCATTACAACCAGAATCTCATTCATTAGGTAACAAAGAAACATTACAATTTAACTAACTTCTTCATCACAAAATGTGACTGATACATTGATAACGGTTGATTTAACGTGTTTGTGTGTGTATATTTTGTGAACAAATCAACTCCTTCATAGCTTTTACCTTGTTTTATCCTCACGTTTAGTGTGTTTTCTAGTTTTCTTGTGTTTTATTTAGTATATGTTTGTTTTCACCTATAATCTCTATGTTTGAATGTGTGAAATAAATGAATAGGAAGCAATTCTAGTGGAGGAAAACAAGCAATAACTCAAGGGAACATGTTTTGGGACAATAAAAGATCAATTTGAAGCAAATACCTATGTTGGACGCCTTTGGAAGCACACAAGAGCCTGAATTTTAGAATGCTGTCAAAATTGTCATGCTCGGGCGCCCCTAGGGGGCGCTGGGCGCCCTTCTGTGTGTTGTAGCCCAATTTCCACGCCCGGGTGCCCCAAAAGGGCGCCCAACGCCCTGTGGTTCGCTGTTGGTGCTTAATTATAGCGCCCGGGCACCCTTGGGGGGCGCTAAGCGCCCTTTTTCTGCAGATTTATGCCTGGGCGCCCCAAAAGGGGCGCTGGGCACGACTTTCCGCTGATGTGTCAAAATGGGTTATTTAAACATGGGTCTTGCGATTTTTGGGGCATTCTTCTCCTCCTACACTTCATTCTTCACCCAGAGAGATTGGGAAAGGCCCTTGGAGGCTATTTGGGGTGTTGGGAAGCTCTCTCACTCCTCCTTGGGTCTTCAAGCTTCATCAATGGTGATTTTGCCCCTTTTGGGTTGAGTTAGAAGATGGGTCACAAATTGGAGATGGAGATGCGAAGGGGAGGCGCAAATGGAGATGCGAAAGGGAGGCGCAAATGGAGCATGGAGCAACTGCCAAGAACCTTGGGAAAGGCTTTGCATCTTCTCTTTGTTTCCAATTTCTTCCCTATCTCTTCAATTTTGTAGAACCCTAAGTTCTCCACCATGGAGGGCTTTTCCTATTTGTTGAGATTAGTTGTAAAACATGGAATTCTTATGTATTTATATGCTTTTCCAATTCATGTTAGTATTTGATTTCTATGCTTAATGCTTGTTGTGGCTTGATCATCCATGGCATGAATTTTGGTTCATGATGTATTGAAAAATATGATTGAACCTAGAATTGAAATTGAATACTTATTGGATGGAATTGAGAAGTTTGTGAATGCATGAGAATGAAATGGATGAATTCTAGTCTTGACAAATTGTAAATACACTATGTTAAATTCCTTGCACACCAATTGTTTATTAAAATACCAAAAAGAGTTTCTTGTGTTGTTTTTGTGCACTTTGATGTCTAATTGAGTTATAAAAGGAAGAATTGTCATGTGTTGCACAAGTCCCTTGGGAGAGAACGATATTTATCACTTGCTACGTTGCGACCGGTGCACTTGTTGTTGGTTTTGCAGACAACATACATCACTTCAACAAAATTAAAACATAAGACATACAAAGATGATATTAATCAACCCCAGCAAACATAACATCTAGATTAAGACCTTCTCCCTTTTCTGACAAACCAAAAGTGATTTTTCTAAATTAATAATCTTTCTCCTTTGCCATCCAATTGTAGTATCCCTTTTGTCTACATTATCTTCACTGCACCATTTGAAGAAATTACATCATCGCACTTCTTCATTTTGACTCCATTGTACAAAACATCTAACCAAAAACATCTCATGAAAACTAAATAAATGTATCCCAGAATAAAAACACAACGTAGGAAACAAACCTTGTAATTAGGATAACTCCAAAATGGTTTGCTCTCGTTCTTAGCAATTTTTGCGACTCTCAATACGGCAAGTTCTCCATAATAGCATATTTGGTTGTCAATCATTCCTCTTGATGAAGCACCACAAGAGCTCCCCCATGAGCAAGATGAATAATAATTCATTGACATTACCTCGTCGTGACACACCAACAAAACAATTTCAATCCCCAAAAACGAACCACAAAAAAGAATACAACAACAATAATTCCTCAAGTTAGGGCACCCACCCACACGAAGGAAACAGCGAAGGGCACCCCACCTTAGCTCATCCCTTTCACCTAAGAAGACAACAAAAATAGTTTCTCAAGTTAGGGCACCCACCTCACACGAAGGAAACAACGAAGGGCAACCCACCTCAGCTCACTTGTTTCACCTCAGAAGACAACAACAATAGTTCCTCAAGTTAGGCCACCCACTTCACATGAAGGAAACATCAAAGGGCACCCACCTCAGCTCACCTCCTTCACCTCAGAAGGCAACAACAATAGTTCCTCAAGTTAAGGCACCCACTTCACACGAACGAAACAGCGAAGGGCGCCCCACCTCAGCTCACCTCCTTCACCTCAGCTCCTTCACCTAAGGTCCTTCGAGATCAATGTCTTAGGGCAAGCACGTATGTATTTAATTTATTGTAGTGAAATGATATTTTCATACCTGTCTTTGCTATAAAATTACCTTTTACCATGTAAGATAAGTTATATGCCACATTATTTAACATTTAACTTCGTTTCTACTACCTTAACAGATAGGACTGAATTGATACAAATTTGAAAATATAGGACTGAAAGTTACCTCCTAACATGAGAACAAAGTAAGCATTTAAGCCTTTTTATGCGAAAAAGTGTGTTTCTTAGTTAAAAACAATGGTTGTGTCTATTAGTTAGTATTTACTAAAAAGTAAATTTTACTACATGAGAAAACACTTCTTAGAGAAATCATTTTGCTGCAAATTAAAGAAAAGAATTTTACATTATTTCAAAAAAAATTGGAAACAGTCTCTTAATGCATTAATCTCATTCTTGATATTAAGATATTTTAAAATAATATTTAATATATTAATTTTTAAAATATTCTATCTTAATTAATTTATTTCTTATTTATTTTTAATATTTCTTATATGATAGTGTATAGTATATATTCATCCATATTATTATAATAAATTGAAAAAAATTAATATTAATGTTATTATATCCAATTAATAGAGGAATTTAAATGTGATCAGTTTCAATAACACCTACACTAATTTACTTATTATTTAAAATTCAAGAGGAAAGCATAAACAAGTTAAATGGAATTAAAGAAAGAAAAAACGAATTGATAAGTAGATTAACAATAATTCTCTGTTTATACGGTTCCACTGTTTATGCGACATTCACAAATAAAAAGTAAAGAAAAAACGAAAAATGAACCATTAAATAATTTTTTTTCACGAGGAAGTAGAACTATTTGGGAAGAAAATGTGAGATGAATATGTTGAAAAAATGGGTATCGATCGTCGAGTGGAAATAAAAGAATTACAATTGAAAAACGATTGTTAAGCAGGGATGACAACGGGTCGGGTTCGGATCGGATAGTGTGATACCCGAACCCGATCCGTCGGATAAAACTATACCCGAAATCCAACCTGCTACTCGTATTTGTCTAAAAAAAATTCGCAGATATTTTAAAACCCCCGGATATCCGCGGATACCCGCAAATATTTAAAAAAATATATTTTTATAAATTATTAAAATAACATTTAAATAGAATTACAAAAAAATATATAAAATGTAATATAAATTAAAATTTAATTTTTGTTTGGGTTGAATTGGTTCGATGGTTCATCGTTCTTCTTTGCTTTGTTCTCTTTTTATTTTCAATCCTTCTTGAGAATGTCATCCACTCCGATGGGTTGTTGACGTGCAGAAGACACTCTGATACTCAAGCTATAAAAATGTCTAAATTTTATTAGGATAGAAGAGGAAGATTGTACCTAGATATCAATTGTATATTTATAGAGCCTATACAGGCAAGCCATTGTAAAGAGTAAGGCAATCTAACCTATTAATATCTGTTAATTGTTAATAAATGACAATTAATTTCGATTGGTATATTTCATATAGTACAATTTTAATTAAATTTAACCTTGTAAAATATAAATTAATGTTAATTTTAATTATATTTAACTTAATAAAATAAAAATTAAATTTTTATTTTTATTTTTTGCGGGTAGCGGATATCCGTGGGTACAGATAGTATAATACCCGCACCCGACCCGTTTATAAGCGGGTATTAAAATATCCGCTATCCATAGGTTTCGGGTAATAAATATCTGCGGGTATCAACTATCCGTCGCGGATTTTATCCGCAGATATCCGCGGGCGCAGATTTTTTTGCCATCTCTATTGTTAAGAGTATAAAAGCACGTTACAATCAATAGCCAAGTTAAAATAGTTATTTTTAAAATCTTAATTTTCTTTTAAGACTTTTATCAAACAGTTTATATGCTAAAGAGTTAGGGTTCAAGAAAATCAACACAAAGATTTTTATACTGGTTTGAATTAAAAGATTTTACGTCCAGTTGTTAATCACTATAAAGAGTGATGAACTATTTCACTAAAATCTGTTTAACAATTACAATAAGATGAATAAAGAATAAGAACAGAAAACACATTTCTTCGACAAACGAACAGAAGAACCTTCCTTCGACAAACAAACAGAAGAACCTTCCTTCGACAAACGAATGGAAGAACTTGCTCAATCAACTTGAAGATAACCGCTCCGACCTTAGACACACTAAGCGCGAGCTTCTCCTATTCACAAGACTTGATTTGAGCAACACTAACACTTGAAAACTTCCTCAGAGAGTTTCTGTATTTTCACGTGACTTAGATTCCTTTTCACTTCTAGAGAGCTTCCCTTAAGCACACAACTCAAATACTCTCAAATGAAAAGTTATTTTTGTAAGAGCTCTGAAGACCTCTCTTTATAGCCCAAGATTCAGAAAATGAAAAGACAACTCACAACAGTCAGATATAATCGATTATCAAAAGTGATAATCGATTATTTCAATCCGTTATGGATTTTCTGAAAAAGTGATAATCGATTATCCTGAGAAATAACCAATCGCGACTTGGGCAATATTACATACAGTGATAATTGATTATCCTGAACAATGATTAATTATCTGTGTAAACATTTCTTTTCCACTTAAGCTCGTGATAATCAATTATTACATAAATATCGCTTATTTGGACAAAGTTTCTCTAAAAGAGAAAACTTTTAAGTATGCTTACATCATCAAAATTACTCATACACTTATTTCTACAAAATACTATTATCAAATTATGTAAATAACTCTTCAAAGCTTCGAATCCATCATTATCAAAATCTACGTAACATAATTAATTACACACAAAAATATAACTTATTATAACAGTATATATGTGTTTAAATATTTTAAATGCGATAACTTTTTGCTATTATTATTGATATAATCATATCAAAATAAGCACATAAAGTAAATTAATTTACTATTTTATGAGTATAAGTTTATATTGTATAAATAAATAATTAAAATAATAAGTAAAATAAAATATTTTAATATTTTATTAATCATTATGTTTTATACTATAATAACATAAACATGTAAAATAAAAATATTAAGAGAATAAATTAAATGAGATTAATTAATTTAAAGTTTGATATTTAATAAATCAAAAATAAAAATACTAATTTTTAAAATAAATTCATAAAATAATAATAATAGCATAAATATTAATAAGAATAAAACATAATATTTAATTAAAATTATATTACATGAACAAACGTAATTTGATCAATTTATTAAATATATCATTATATCGTTTTTTTAAAATATATTATAAAAATCAAATATTTATAGTTTATTTATTTCTCTACACTTTCCACTATATTTTCTTTAATTTAAAAAACTTGAAACTCTCCACTTTTACTCTTGTTTTTTTTACTCTTAAATTCACTCTGTTATCTAAACACACCCTAAAAGATAAACCAATAAAATAGGTAAAGAAAAAGAAAATTGAATTTTGAAGAATAAAAAAATATAATTAAAAGTAAGAAAATTTAGAAATAATTGGAAGTGGATCAAAGCAAAATGATATTATAGAAAGTTGAGAAGTAAATTGGAAGTGAGAAGTATAGAGTTGGAAAGAAGGTTCCAATCATCAGTTTATTTGTTGGTTTGTTGAAAAAGCAGTGTTCGGAAACTTAACGGTTGTTTCCAAATTCCAGTTATAAAATCCACCGACCCTGTCGTCTCGAACCAACCAAACACCACAATTTCTCATTACTTGCATAAAGTTCAGACCCAAATTTCTTGGTTTAGCCCTTTCTCATGCGTTTTCTTTTGACCACAATCTCATCATCTCAACGTCAACTCACCAACAAATACTACAACTTCCTAAAATTCTTCACGTTAATTCCTACAACTTTCTCATGAGTTTTATTGTCGCCTTTTTTATTCAAATTTTATTTTTATTTTCTTCATTTTTGAAAAGTTCAAAAAAAAGTTAAAATTTTCCTTTCTTTGAAAATGTAACATATTTCTTCAATATCATTATCATTATGATGTGACTCCTGTTTACACGAAATGAAAATTCACTTTAGAATAATTCTGAAGATTCTAAAATAACTCTGAAAAATCTAAAATAATTTTGAGACCCAGAGTAATTTCTTTTTAGCAGTTTCAGCAGCATATTTTGTAGTGAAAATCTCTCTCTTATGTTTAGGTTCGTAAAATAGTAATTCTTTAAAATTAAAATTCAATGCGTGCAGAGTAAAAATTATAAATAATATTAATTTTTTTTTAAAGAAAACAAGAATCTTCTTATAATACATCAAATAAATCTTTGATGATAAAAATTTTAAGATTAAACATTATAAAGTAATATTTATTCTTATTCAACTGATAAAACAAAAATATTTCAAATATTCAATTTCACATGTTGCGTTTGACGGATAAAAAAAATGATACTTTATTATATAAAGAAAAATTTATTAAAAAGGAAAAAAAAGTTGACAGTTTATCATATAAAAAAACGCAGTAGATTCTCTACGTAAAAAGATGTTTATTGATGAAAAGAGATTAAGAAATTTATTAAAAATAATAAAATTTAATATTTTAGTAGTTGGTGTAACCAAATCTTCAACCTCAAAATTAAGAAAGAGGAAGTACAAATTAAAAAATCCAGTGGCATTAAATGGGAAAGATTATATTATTAAGAAATGAGTTACAGAATAAGATAAGATAAGAAAAGTGAAATGACAGAAATAACCAAAATTAAGGTTCTAGGAAACAGGGAAGGAAGGAGGTTCCTTGAGCAGAATCAAAGGCGATGAAGGAATAAATCTCTGTTCCTAGGCTGTCATCCAAACAGGGATCATTGCTTAAATCTCTTCCTCTTCTTCCTTCAATCCATCTTTTCCATTTTTTTCTCATTCCCCTGTTTCAATACACATATATAAATAACCCACACACAATCACATTCTTCCACTTCAACTCAATTCAACCCATTATTCTCTTCTTCTTTACAATGGCTGGAATTGGCTTTGAGGACCTGCTTCCTGTCATGGCCAACAAGCTTGGTGGGGAGGGGCTTATGAAGGAGCTCTGCAACGGGTTTGAGCTGCTGGTGGACAAAGAAAAAGGGGTGATAACGTTGGAGAGTTTGAGGGAGAAAGCTGCACTCTTGGGGCTGCAGGACTTGAAGGAGGATGAACTTGTGAGCATGATGACTGAAGGGGATCTTGATGGAGATGGGGCACTCACCCAGATGGAGTTTTGCGTTTTGATGTTCAGGTTGAGCCCTGAGTTGATGGAGGAATCCTGGTTTTGGCTTGAAGACGCTCTCCAACATGAACAACTCAACCAACATCACAACAACACCGATAGCAACTCTTCCATTTAATGCTTAGTTCTTTGCTTAGGGACAATAATTCATCACAGGGTCTTCCTCTGATCTTATTTCTGTGTAGTTGTTGTTGCTGTTAATTCTGACTTTTAGTTCTCGAGGGCTAATATTGAAAATAATACACAATTTTTTAATATCTTGCTTGCTTTCTTTCTATCTTCTTTACCTTATAGAGTGGTTGTGGTTTCTGCTGATTCGTGGTGGCATTAGTAAATTCCTCTTTTCTAAATATGAAGTGTCAAATGTTTTGCAATCAAACTGTTTGTGTAAATTCGTTACTGGGTGATTAAACTGGAAAACTGAGGTGAGTCAGAATCACCAACTAGTAAATCAGAGAACTTTATATTGTTTAAAAACTAAATCTAGATCAAATCGTCTATGATCAATAACCAGTGACATATTTAAACTTTTTTAGTTAATAATGGTTTGGAAGTACAAAGTGTTTTCCTTTTCTTCCTGGATAATAATAGGGTAGCATGACATATATTAAATTTGAACAGAGATATCTTAATGGGAATTTGAATTTTGGATTCATCAGATTTTCTGATATTAACTTCTCTTCTGATAGACCCAGTTGATTTGTTTCTCAACATATAATTTATTTATCTACTAAAGGTGTAGAGAATTCCTTTTTGAGTTAACCATGTTAACTTATCATTAAAAAGAATATATTAATGTGTTAAACCAATGACAGCAGTTAAAAAAGATGAATTTGTTGACATAGTTACATCAAGGTGGAAAGTTAGAGAAGACCATCTCTGCAAGAATCTTTTAAAGCAAATCATGATTATGAGTTATTATAATGCTGCAGTCACAGGGAAGATGTAAATTGTGGAATAATTCACGAGTCTGCGGTTTCAAGTTCATGGAACTTTCGTAGAATCCTGTCTCTAATTCATTACATACACAAGTTGCACACACATAGCCGTTGCAGCATGTCAATTTGCATACAATTTCTGATTCTTTAACTTGACTTCAGAACCCCATTTTCATATCCAATTCCTAGCAATTTTTATTGTGTTCTGTGTTCTGTACCAACCAGATCTGCCACAAATATAAAACATTCAAAGTGGTCGGCGTTGTTGGGACACTTTCAAACATGAAAAATGTTCGTTCGTTCATGTCCTAATGTAATATCCAACTATGTTACGTATTTAACAGATCAACATGACTAACAAATCTCACATTTTTTATTATTAGTTATCTCGATTCCACAAAATCGATTCCACAAAATCGATTCGTAAAATAAAATTTGTTATAATTTAATTTTATCTCTAATCGATATAAAATTTTATCAATTTGAAATTTATCTCTTAAGCAAGAAACTTTCTTACAATGTTACCTATTATTTTCGGGGGGTGTTTCAGTGTTTCTTGATAAGTCTGATTTGCTTTCTTAAAATTGGGGTACAAATTCAGCTCATTTGCCCATTTTTTATGTTATCAGGAAAGTCGTTTCTTTAACTATTAATACAAGGACAACTCACAAGATCGCTGAGGAAGATATGAAGAAACTCCAAAATGAAAAATAAAAAATAAAAATATATAGTTAGATTCAAAATATTATATTATTATGCTGAATTATCTTTATGTGTTCGAGTTATGTTGAAGGTATTAAGGTCCCCTTGCCTAAGGATGCATTAACTTGCTAACTACGTAAGCTGCATTTTTTTTGGTAATAGAAGATTGATTCATTATGAAGAGTGTTTGAAAGATGCTTTTATGAAATTAATAGGATTTTTTTTAACGATTATTATTATTTTTATAAAGAAATTAAAAACTTGTCTGAGCTATTATAATAGATTTAAAAAGTTTGTTTTTCTATATCTCTTTGCATTATAAAAGAGAATAACTTTAGTTTTAATTATTTTCTTAAGTAATTGGATGTATTTGTAGTAGTAGATCTTGAGAGGAGTGGGTAGCCTTAACCTCTCAACCCGTTGCTGGATCTATAATTTTTAATATATATATATATATATATATATATATATATATATATATATATATATATATATATATATATATATATATATAAATAAAACTAGAAGTGGTTGTTGTTGATGATTAATAAGGGTACAATTGTTTCATATATTTTGTTCGCGTGTGAGGTGAGAAATTGTAGTACCAAGATAAAAGGGAAGAAAAACTTTTTCATACTAACCTGTAACTTGTAGTAAGACTTTATATAAAAATTAGATAATACAACTAAGTTTAATTTAAATATATTATTTTAACTTCCTAATAAAAAAAAACCATCATTTTTTTTTCAAAAATAAATTTTAAAACAATATATATTGAATTATAGTAGACAAAAATACCTTCATATATTATGGATTCTAAGTTTTAAAGCTAAGGATATTTAAATAATTTCCATTCTCAAAACTTAAAAAAAAAACTCAAACCCTTACTCACCTCTCTCAAAAAATCAGAAACACTGGCTGTTAAGCAATTTTTTACAAAAAAAAAATGATTTTATAATGAGTTTTCATTTTATAATTTCTGTTTTATCTAATTTTCACAAGCATAATGACATATGAAGGAATTGGTATTTCACTTGTAAAAAATCAGAAACACTCGCTATTAAACAATTTCTTACAAAAAAGATTTTATAATGAGTTTTCATTTTATAATTTTTGTCTTATCTAATTTTATCTAATTTTCACAAGCATAATGATATCAGAAGGAATTGGTAATTGGTAATTGGTCCTGAAGGTTTTTTAAGAGATGACGATTCAACATCTGCAGATGATGAAATTTGCAAGGTTAGTGAAGATGATGAAATTGAAGAGATCTTGAATGAACCTTTGCCTGAAGGCGAATATGCTAATAACTCAACTCTTTACAAATGTAAATTGTTTAACGACAAATATTTCTAATTTTTTTTCCAGTTGGATCTACCATAAGATGACAGAAAAAAAGTTGGAGTGAAATAGAGGAAAGAGAAAGGATTGAGAGGAATGAGAGAGGTGAGTAAGGGTTGGGATTTCTTTTTTTTTTTTTTAGTTTTGAGAATGAAAGTTATTCAAATATTCTTCACTCTAAAACTTAGAATCCATAATATACGAGAGTATTTTTGTCTACTATAATCTGATACACATTGTTAAAACTTATCAACTAAAATAAATAAGAACACATTCCAATTAATTCCCAANAAAAATAAATTTGTATCAAATTTGAACTAGTAACTAATCCCAACATTGAAATATTAAAAAGAGTCATATAAGCAAAAAATCTCAAATATCCTTGATCATGAGACATATAAACTTGTAATACCTATTCCATTCTTAATTGCATCAATTCTTTTTTATCAAAAAGAGAATTGAATGTCACTAATCTTCTGATACCGGCAATTAAATATTTTTCATAAAAAACATCTATATAACCATGATTATACGACCAATTATATATGATCTTTTGAAAATGATCGGCAACATTTTTTTGAAGAAAACTTTTTTCAAATAAATTGAATAAATTCAAATTTTTTAAATAGGAATAAACCGATTTGTAAAAAAAAGACGCTATAAAGATTCCCCCAAAACCTCATTCCTCTCAACCCTTTCTCTTTCATCTCTCTCACTCCAACATTTTCTCTCTGTCATCCCTATTGCCTCAATTGAAAAAAAAATCATAAACCCTTTGTCATCAAAGATATTTTCTCTCTCATCTCAACATTTTCTCTGTCATCACTCCAACATTTTTTCTCTCATCTCAACCCAAATTGAAGATGGTGGTGATAATTTGAATCAGAGATGTTTTTTAAAAATTGAAAAGTTTACTCTTTTATAATCATTTTATATTTATTAATGTTTGTAAAATGAATATAAACTTTGTCACTTTATGTTACTCTTTCCAAATCTCAAAGGTAAAAAAATGATTTTACTGTTTTTTATCTTGCACAGTGGTTAAAGTTTATTCTAAACGCAGGTAGAAGTTGATTCAGTAATAAAAAAGGGACATGAGGAAATTAAAGAAATGGGTATAGAGGAGCTCCCTGGGAGTACAATTCTTTCAATTCTAGGTTGTAATCTTACACCATGTATTCCATACCAATAGAGAAAGGAAAAAGAAACACTTTATGTAAAGAGAAAAGGACAATAGAGGGAAATATCTTGTTCTTTAAAAATATAATGAAATGTGGTGTAGATGTGTAAATAATGTATGAAAATTTAATTGATTTATGAAGGTTTTATTTACATGATTTAATTTAAAAATGAAATTTAATAATAATAAGAAGGAAAAATATATAACACATCCTCCAAATGAACGAAGAGCAACAAATTACCATGTCACAGGTTGTTGTGTGTGGGTGGGGGAGAGTATGGAGACGAGAGAGAAACAAATTGGATAAGTGAGGAAGGTGAATTAGGGTTAGGCTAAGAGTTTCTGATTTTTTTTTTCCAATTGGAACAACAGAGAGTTTGGGGGTTTCTTTTTTTTAGTTTTGAGAATGAAAATTATTTAAATATCCTTGACCTTAAAACTTAGAATATATGATAAATAAGAGTATTTTTGTCTATTATAACCCGGTATACATTGTTAAAACGTAACAACTCAAAAACAGGCGTACGCGTGTTAACAAACCCATATATATATATATATTCCAAAATCAGTTAAGAATTTATTATCTTTCGATAATTAATTAAGAGTTTTTCAAAAATTGATTTAGAAAAAAGTATTTAGAACTTTAATTAGTTTTTGAAAACTATTTCTTAACTAGTTTCTAAAAATCGATTAATTAATAAAAGAGTTGAAACAGAAAAAAGAAAAAGAAAAGTAAAAAAAATATATAATTTAATAAAAAAATTAAAGGTTATACATGTGATCTTAGATAAGTAAGACAGACAGGTGCACGGAACATTTAATTTTTTTCTTCTTTCTTATTTTCATTTTATTTATTTTTTCAACCAACTCACTTTCCGATGTATTGTTTCTTTTCTTCTGTAACGTACTTTCTTTCCTACAATAATATCCTTACTCCCTTATCAACGCCTTGTTAAGTTAATAATTATAAAGTGATTAACGTGATTTAACATCAAAATTTGAAAACTAAATTAGCACATTTAAATATTGTGATTTTCAAAACTAAATTAATTTTTGTTTGTAATTTTCTCTTTCAAAACATTGAAATGAAAAAGTGTAAATCAATAGAAATTTGCAATAATTTTGGTCTCCTAAATTTAATAAAGTTGTTTTCAGTCCTTCAAAAATTAAAATAACATTTTTTTTCTTTCCCAAACATCAAATTTGAGTGACTATTAGGTTATAAATTTTAAACCTTACACATTAAAAATTTATTGTAATTACTCTCTCAAATTTAATGTTTAAAGACTAAAGTCATACTTTCTCAATTTTAAGCGACTAAGACAATTTTTTTTACATTTATATAAATTTGGGTCAAAGTTATTCAAAAAATTTTAAGAGTAGAAATATATTTTAAGTATGATTTTTAGGTTTGGTTTTAAAAAATGAAAACTGTATTTACAAACTCAGGTCATAGTGAAATTAGTTTTAGATATATAAGTTATAATACAGTATTTTTGATAAAATACTTTTTGAATATTTTTATTTTTTAAAATATGATTATTATTTTATAAATGAAACAATACTTCAAACTCAATTATCTAAATAGATTGAACAAAACGTGATCCATTTTACTGTAAAATAATTTTATTTTTTTTACAGTAACTATATAACTTACATATGTATAACTTTACTAAGTAAATGAATAGTATTAGTGTTAATCTTTAATATCCGGAATGCGCGTCTCTCTTTTACTTTCTTATTTTTCAAAACATTCTTTTCTAAATTTGTTATGCATTCTATTTAATGTTAGAAAGATGAGTAATTTTTCTTTTTACATTTTCATATTTTCCTTCTTCATCTTTATAAATATGAAAGTTTCAATTTCATTCATTTTGAATTATGTAATCGAAAATCATAATTCAAAACTCATTTAATTTTTAGATTATACAATTTAATCTTTTTTAAACTGCACAATTCGAAAGTTATTTTTAATTTATGAATTACAAAATCTAAAAGTCATCATCTTTTATAAAAACTTTTAAATTATACAACTACAAGTAAAAAATGACATTAAAATTGCACAATTTAACAACAACAAAATATTTACATTTTGTATAATTTGAAAACTACTTTTATCTTAAAAAAGATTTTTTTTATTGCCGGAAGTTGAAAATAACTTCTGAATTATATGATTCAAAAGTAAATAATACCTTGTAAAAGTGGAGAGTGAAGGAAAAGAAATAGTTTATGGATTCCATAATCTTTTTATATTTTATTTCTTGATTTTGTAATGGAAGTTTTTCTTAAGAAAAAAATTACTACTCTCCATCCGAAAATGACAACGGAAATTATTTTATTGATGGAATGCAGAGAGAATTTGCCTAAAAGGTGATGAGTATGGTGCCTTTGGTTCAACTTATCCTTGGTCCAATAAGCTGAAATGATGGCTCGGTTATGTTTGGAGAATTACTTCATGCACCCTATTATTTTCTACCTACATCCTATCACTCTGGAATTTCTTTGCCTGAACATAATAAACAATTCTGATTTTTTTTTTTCTAGAAATCAATTCCCCCTTCTTTTATGGAAAATATTTAGGAAGTTTTTTGTGGTGTGAGAGATGAAATTTGACCGGTGCAGGAAGTTTTTCTAAACAATTTTTATAGGAATAAAATAGTATTATGTATTTATAAAGAAAAAAGAATATAAAAAATAATAATAGTATTTTATGGATAAAAAATTATGTAATTTGTATTATTTTTTAGAAAAATCTTAAATCAGTCTTTTTTTTCTACACGTTTCAATTTGATCTTTATTTTATGAAATTTGATCCAATCAAGTCTTTTTCGTTTGTAGTATATAAAAGGTTTAATACTTATTTTACTCTCTATTTTTATAGGTTTAGTTTAAAATGATCCTACCTATTAAAAAAGTTCAGTAAGGTCCTATAATTTGTTAAAAAATGTCCAGTCTCGTCCTTTTCGCTGACACCGTTAAAAACTTAATGGTGCAAATGCCACCGTGACACAACCTTACTGAGTTGTCAAGTTTGATGAATACGTGGACATTACACTGTGTAAATATTTAAAAAATTTAAAATGACACATTTGCTTCATCTTCCACCTCCACCATGAATTTAGGGTTTTTCCCCAGGTGACATTAGAGGTCACCGTCTCCTTCTTCCTCCCCATCTCCCTCTCCCTCTCCCTCTCCTCCCCACAATAAAAAGCAAGGGTTACGTAACTGTCGCTTGCAAGTCCTACTAACATGGAATTAGCATGCAAGTCCTACTAACATGGAATTAAACTGTCGCTTGCTCTTTCTACCTTTTTCTTGGTTTTAATCTATTACAGCTCTTTTGTTGAAGCTTGAATTTGTGAACAGGTAGCTTTGGCAAAACAGAGAGTTGATGAATATATTTACTCTCAGTTGATAACAAACTGGCACCCAACAGTCAGTGTAAGTATTTTCCATATGATTTGGGTCCATTCAAATTGTAAAATTTTCCAGTCAACAAGAAACAGCTACTCCACTGTAATAATTAAGATCTTTCTGTAAAAGTTTTTAACCCCATTCTAAAGGTGTCATTTTATAGTTCATTGATAGTGTAAAATTGTTTAAGTCTGCATTGTGGATTAAATCCAATAAACTATTTTTTAAGTGATTTGTTACTTCAGTCTGAGATTCAAAATTTTTAATGAACTTTTCGTGTCTTAAAATTATGTGCCCTTACCAATGAGCAGACAACGGTAAACTGCAAAACAATTTGTTGTTTAAGTATACTTAATGAGATTTTGTTTTTATAGTAGTGTTTTTGTTTGGATCTTATATATAAGGGTTGTTTTAAATTTATAGTAGTCTTTTAAGGATTGTTTTATTAGGGGGACTTGACTTACTAGCAAGTGGACCCTATTGACTAAATATGCAGCAATTTGGTTCTCATCCACAGGAATGTTGGTGAAATTTGTGATCCTAACAGTTACTTTCCCTGGATCAAACTTGCATTCACCTTTTTCCCCTGTGTAAGGGTATGAAGACTCCTCCTCCAACCCTCTAGACTCCAGCAAATACTTATAGGCAGTTGTCATAAGACCTCCATTACAGCCATTATCACATGTGGTCCTTTTTGTTATGTCACACTTGGAAACAGAAATTGAACAAAAAGTTATCAGGGGCAAGATGGATTCATGTAAAGAAAAACCCCAGTTCATAAATGAATCGGGATGCATAAAATTTGTGACATTTATTTATATGCATTGAAAAGCACTGAAGAAAGCAAGTTACATAGAGATAAACATATATATATATATATATATATATATATATATATATATATATATATATATATATATATATATATA
>NC_028352.1:9933345-9938317 GCF_000741045.1 Vigna radiata var. radiata | reverse complement strand
TTCTGAGAAAACTTCCCGGAAGGTCACCCATCCCAGAATTTCTCCAGGCTAAGCACGCTTAACCATGGAGTTCTTATGGGTTAAGCTTTCGAAAAGTAAATGCATTTTGGTGATATGGGTAGCCAAATCAATTCCTTTAAGCTATCCTTCAACTGTATAGTCTCATACCTATAGAGTCTCCAGATCCCTCTCATTCCGGTGTATGTTCGATTCGTCCATGTGCCCCTTCCACTCGAAGCCTGCCAGGAGCCACTCCTTGTTCGTGCCCCCTGCACCATGATTCTTGCACCGGCGATCACTCCCCGCCCTCGTCAGTGCCCGGGTGTCACAATTTCTGGTCTATTCAACTTCCAGAGATGACAGTAAGAAAGTCAAAATGTGTAGTTCCTGCTCTGAATCCAGCCAGCTACCTGGGATTTGGGGTTCTCATAGTTTTTGAGTTTCTGGAATTTGGGGTTTCGAGAGTTTCTGTGCACAAAGAGATTAGGGCATGTGAGAGTGAAAAATAAGAGGGTTTTGCTCTGATATTTCTATCTCTCTTCATCGGAGTCGGAGTGAAAGTGGAGGTGGGAGCCGGCGAAATCAGAGTGGGAGGGAGAGGCGTGCTTGGGAAGCTGGTAGAGGTGGAAGATGAAGCACATGTGTCATCAAACTTGACAGCTCAGTAAGGTTGTGCCACGGTGGCATTTGCACCGTTAAGTTTTTAACGGTGTCAGCGAAAAGGACGAGACTGAACATTTTTTTAACAAATTATGGGACCTTACTGAACTTTTTTAAAAGGTAGGATCATTTTGAACTAAACCCATAAAAGTAGGGACCAGAATAGATATTAAACCCATATAAAAATGTTAAAGATGTGTATATTAGTATAAAACAAGACTTTAACGTCTCGTGGTCAATGTCAGAAAATGAAAAAATTAAGATTAAAAATTATTTGTGACATTTTTGTAAATAGATGTTCGATTTAGACATCGAAATCGACGTTATATGCTCCTTAGACATTGGAATTCTCAATTTCCGACATCATATTGCATAAACTTCACAAAAATCTTCGACCCTAGTTTCAGACATTGAAAACCTATAAGACGTTAGAATATCATTTTTTTAGACGTTATGTGTTAGTGAATTCATAAATATTTGGACGGAATGTTGAAAACTTATTGACTTTATCTTTGCACGAAACCTTCTTCTTTACACAAACCTTTCTCAGACGAAGCTTTCGGCTACCAACAAATGTAATATTTCTTTCATTTTATACAAATGCACGTTTATTAACTACTTTAGGTATGACTTTCTTTCGTTTTGACCAATTGATTTCATATACAGGTACTCTTTAAAGCATAAACACATTCTTCTTTCTCCTTCACTTGTAGCAACTTTATTTCAATGAACTCACTTTCAAGAAGGACAGTTTGGTTTTTGTTTTCATTTTTTATGGGCTATAAATTGGTTGAACTTGTTAGTATTGTTGATATTGGTATTGTTGAACTTGTTTATTGTTCATATATCTTATATATCGAAACTTAGGGTAAAATTGAGAGTATATTCAAAACAACGCTAAATGACCTGAAAATTTGTTCAAAGCACCAAAATGTCATGAAGCCCCAACAAAAAATTTTAGATCAAAATTCAAAGTCTAAGTATGTGAAATATTTTAGCAAAGTTTGGAAAAAACGAAATAAATTGACGAAAAATAGAAAATGACATTTTTTTTTTGAAAATTTAGAAGGAACAACTAGTTATGCTGACAGCCATGAGTTTGGAAATTTTTTTAACCCTAAATAGATATATAATATTGCCAAATCTCCCAACTAGAACAAAAGTTATGGTCATTTAAATATTTATTGCAGTTGACTTTCTAAATAATTTTTAAACTTCACACAGACCCAAAATAAGGTTTCTTGGGGTTTTCCCTTAACATAGGGGTTCCACAGAGTAGTAAAAAAATTCCCAACAAAAAAAATAACCATAACTATTAAACCAAAAATCATAAGTTAATAGTCAATATACACTACTATTCATTATAACACCATTAACTTATGATAAGTTTTATTTATATAGTTCATACAAATTTGAAAGTTCTGGATATATGAAATGTCAAAACTGGACTATATTTGTTGGTTTTCTATTTTTCAGGTTTGTTAAAGTTGTAAGAATGGATAACTATTTATTTAAAAAACAAAGAAGTTGATTGATGTTGGAAAATGATAAAAAGACGTTGATTAATGTCGAAAAATGGTCATTTTCGACGCCAATTAACGTCAGATAATAGAAATTTCAGATGTTGAAAAATGGCTATTTCCGACGTCATTCAACATTATGTTTTGCTTTCGATAGTCAATCAGTATCTCTTGCTATGATATCGGTGTTTTTTCAAACGTTAAAGGTTGAAAATAACCAATGTTAAAGTCTCGTTTTTCTATAGTGACACGTCAATTTATAATTTTTTTTAATCTTTTACTTATTTTTATTATGTTTTTATTTTTTTTAAATAAAAATTTGTCACATCATGTAGTGTGATGTGATCACAATAATGTAATGTTGTAGTAACATTGTCACCTATTATTTTTACCTTAGGTATTTACCTTATTCTCAATTTAATTCTATATTTTTATTGTTTTACTTTAGTTCTATTTTTTTTTTAATTAAAATTTTTTATTTTTCTTTAAATTAAAACAATTTAATTTTATATAAATATTATTATATACTTTTATTATAATTGGCATTTTTATTAAACATTTTTAATAAAATTAAGTTTATTTAAATTTATTTTATATTAAATTTTATTTAAATTTATTTTAAATTTGTTAATAAAAAGTAATATTAATAGAAAAAATTCAAAATTAATTTCCACTAATGTACTAAACTTGTTTATCAAATAAATTTCATAAAATAAAATAAACTTATCAACATTTTTTAATTCTTTTAATTAATTGTATATTTTTAAAATGTGTAAATTTAATAATTTTTATATAAATGTTTGAGTTGATTTAAAAATAATAATTTTAGGAATTTAAATGTAAAAGTTTTAAATAATTTTAAATAGCTTTATAACAATTTAAAACAAATAAATCTAAAATTTAAAAACAATTTTAAATCAAGTTTAACGTAGAATATAAATATGAATCAAATTTAATATTATTAAAAATATTCAATAATAATATCAATTTTCATAAAAATATTTTAATATCATTTATACAAACCAATTAGAAAAAGAAGAAATTATTGTTTTTAAAAAAAGTTGAATTTGAAAGAAAACAAATTAAGATTAGAACAACAACAACATCTAATGTAATAATAACATGTGATAATTTCACTGATTATATTGTTAAACTACTTCATTATGTAACCTTCCATTTCCAACATCTGCATCTCACCTTTGTCGTCTTTTTGGACTCCTCAGCAAAACTATGTCAACAAAGTGATAACCATTAAAGATCTGCAACTCCACTACAAATATTTTTAGTACTGTTTGTCGTGGAAAACTGTCATTTACAAGCAATGTTGCATTTGAATGGTGTCACCTTAATATGTAATCTTTGTTCTTATTTTTTGGAAATTTAGCAAGGAAAAAGGAGGAATGCCTCTCCAGAAAAGTTAATCAATGTCTATCCTCCACATATTCATCTTCCCTCTGGAATGCTACATCACATTTCAAATGTGTTTTTTTGCTATAGCAAAGCTCCATGTCTTTAGGGTGGTAAAAAAATCTGCAGACACGGGTATCCACAGGTAAAATTCGTGACGGGTAATTACTATTTGTAGATATTTATTATCCGAAGGTAAAGAGTAACAAGTATTTTAATATCTGTTTCTAAAGGTATTTGTTATCTATCAAAAATAATAAAAAAATTTATATATTTTTTAATTAAATTTAATTAAAAATGAAATAAAATTATATTTTATTGGCTAAATTTAATTAAAATAAAATTTTAATTTAATTTATATTATATTATACATATTTTTTGTAATTTTATTTAAATTTTATTTTAAAATGTATAATTTTTTTTCGGGGGTATTCGATGGTACTCACAAGTTTTACAATTTCTCCATGTATTTTCTAAATGAGTATCCGGCAGGTAACGCGTCGGATGACAGATATATTTTTATTGGGCAGGTCGAATTGTGAATAGGTACTATCCGTGTCCGACTCAACCTGTTGTCATTCCTACATGTGTTTGTCCACCTTAAACATGAAAGTACCGCCATAAATGTTCATTTCATAGCTTGGAAAATTTTCATGGCGAAAATGAATCAAGTTAAGAAACTTGCTTTAGGTTTATTTTCTTAGATAATGGATTGCTAAAGCTCACAGTCATACTTTCCTTTTTGTTCATCCTTCCAGTTTTTCCTTCTTCAATATTTTATTAAGATTAAGAAGCATCAACAGATTCATGCCGACAGTCATCATTTTGGGAAGGATCCCGTTATTTTGACACCATAGAATTGACACTCATTTGACACTGCCACGTGTCAACATGCTATTGGCCAATACGTTTTTTTTTTTTTAAATTGGTTTGAAAAATGCAGAGTTTTAGACAGTTTTTGTTTTCCTTTTTTACCCCTGACCATTTTGAGTTTGAATGTGAGGTTTCTCTCGTTTCTCTCTCACATTTTCTCTCGTTTCTCTCTCACAGTTATCGTCGTCTCCCTTGCTCTTCACTGCTGTGAAATGGCAAGTTCCGGAATCGAGCATCGGTGGACGAAGGTAAGTTCGTTNATTGTGGGTTTGGGTATTTGGATTTGTGTTTGGGTATTCGTTTATAGGTTTGGGTTTAGGGTTTTTTTTGTGTTTTTTTGTGGGTTGTGTATGGTGTTTGTTTGTTATTTGATTTGGATTGTTATTTTGTTATGGACAGTTGAGTGTGCGTCATTCATTTTCAACCATGTATATTAGCGCTCTCAACGAACGGTTAACAGAGGACCAAAGGGAAGTCATCTCGAAGACTCCATTTTTTTGGTTTTTAAAGTT
>NC_028352.1:9928216-9930000 GCF_000741045.1 Vigna radiata var. radiata | reverse complement strand
GCTAAGTCCTGCTTCTCGTAAAATGTCGTAGAAATCGAAATTGCTTACCTCGAAGTAGTCCTCATCAAGGTATTTGCTTTCCAATATGTGTCGATTGACAAAATGCAAACTAAATTTCTCATACTGTGTAGGCGAAGAGAACAATTGGTGACNTGGAGATGGGGGTGGGGAAGGCGTCGGACTTCGAGGGCGACGTTGAGGGCGTGACGAAGCTCCCCTNTGTTTCTTCCTTGCACGGTCAGCCATGGATGGACAAAGTTCTGCAAATGGAGGACCACAACTTCACGAAATAGGTTAGTTTAGTTTAAAAGTTGGAGGGGTGGGAAGTTAAACCTAAAGTGGGGAACGTGGGCAGTGGGGAACGTGGGCAGTTGAACCATGTATTTGGTATTTAAAGGAACCCAAGACAGTTCGTAATCGTTTACATAAATTTCGTAATCGATTACAACACTTATTTGCAGAATATAATGGCTTTTTAAACAATGATGTAGGGCATGCCATGTATCACAGTCTATGAATTTTTTTTAAAGCTTACTATGACGTTATTTTATCATTTCATAATGAAAATTGTTTTAGACAAAATAATAATATTCATACCAACTTCAATAACAACCACTTATATACATCAAAGTATGTTATTATCAAAAGTGTTATGCACAGCAGATAACAAAGACATAAATCCAGATGGCGGCAACGCGGATTGGTCTGAGAAGTGGTAACTTTGGGATGAAACTTGAATGACCTCAGCACTTTGTAGATCATCAGGTACTGTAGATTCCTAAAAAATTTAAATAGTAATTAGGAGACAAATCACATTTGACAAAGGTTTATGCAAATAATTAACAGGAGAAAACAAGAACAATCGTGTACCACTGGTATGGATGACTTCTTTGCTGACGATGGTTTTCTTTTTGTTGTTCTTTTCTCCACGGTTGACTTCAACCTGTTGGTGCGAGGTCTCCCTTTTCGCTTAACAGTTAATGGACTGCGCACAAGAACATCATCAATTCCACGCTCTGTCTGAGGTGTTGGATTGTTTAAAGGATTTTCATATCTCAGTTCAGCACCATCAGTAATGATTTTAGTAGTCATGGATGAACTGCATCCATATTTATGTCGAAGTACATCAAGATCTTTTTCCAAGTTATCAGATACATGTTCTGACTCACAAGCGACCTCTGCTATTTCAAAAAAATTTTTACACAAAACCTGGTACCTTTGCATCGTAGGTTGAAGCTTAGAGGTATTATAGGCTGCTCTAATCAGGGTGTGTCTTCTACGAACATTCTTACTCCAACGCCGAAGGAAGTATTTGGCTGGCACATTGCAAACATCTTCTTGACCAAATACTAAAAGAGAATGTCGACAAATAATGCCCCTGAATTCAAATAAGTGACAAGAACAACTGGTATTGTGAGTAAGTGGATCAAATTCAACTGTATAAAATTTATCTGCACACTTACCCTCAAACATGCGCTCCTCTTTTATTGTGTACGTATTCATAACGTTGTCTTTTACAGTGTTTTTTATAAAGCAATTCATTCGACAACGAAATTCTGTTTGGACTTCCTCAAACTTTTCATGTGTATACTCCAATTGAAATTGTCTTTCTATCGGTGATTGGGACCCACAACCAATCGTGGTGTTTAGGGAGGAGAAGTCAGCNTGTGTTTCTTTTTGTGCCTTAACCCTAAGTGCATTGTCAAATTGAACCACAAACTGATGTAGTGTGGTGCTTGAATTTATAAACCCATCAAAAAAGGCATTCATACCCTCACTTCGTT
>NC_028352.1:9880007-9927716 GCF_000741045.1 Vigna radiata var. radiata | reverse complement strand
GTTTATAGTATATAACTTATGAGACTTGGAATGTTAAATAAGGTTACATTGTTGATAAAGGTAAATCTATAGAAATGTGAAAGTTTTTGAAGAAAATTGTTTTGGATTGTTCTCTAAAAATTTCTATTTCTAAATTCCTCGTCCTGAGGAATGTCCAAAATCTTAGCATATTTGAAAGAATTGAAAATTACCAAATTCTAAAACAATTACCTGTCATAGAATTGGAAAAAAAATAATAAACAAACAATAAAAATATGAAAATAAGACTCCAAAAGAATGGCCTCAGTGTGTGTAACAATCAGATCATTGATAGAAATCTCACTGAAATCCGCTAAGATATTCAAATTATCATCATAAGCCAAATAAAAAAAGTGTCATTCTTACAGAAATCTAGTCAAAATATAAAGTAAAAACTACAATCAATTAAGAAATAAAAAAGTTTCCAGTGAATTTGGTAAAAATAATTTTAGGTGAATCGAAAAATTTGGTATGCTCAGACAGCCAAGGGTTTCATAATCAACTTCTGAGTATATTCCCAGATCAGAAACTCTAGTCCACAAATTTGCCTCGTCATAGCACGCCATTCAAATCACAAAATCCAATGTTAATTTCAAAAACACACAATTTGCATTTACTTATGATTTGAAGCATAATCAACTGCAATCATAATCATATAACTAAAGCATATCAAACAACACAACATATCTACCTATATAATCAACTGCAATCATTATTAAATTGGCATTCTCCAAATTTGAAGTAACAGTTTTGGTGGCGTTTCCAAGACCAAATGGCACGATGATGAAACCATCAATCAGGATGACCACATCATTAATCTGGCGTCCGAGCCATTATACCAGGAGGAACCACATATCCCCCGGAATTGGTAATGGACGCAATTAAAAACAATGATCCTAATTGCTTAACCATTATACTAAAGAATATGAATTTATTCAAATGCTGTTCCTAATTATAATCTCCAATTATGGTACTCAGTGGAAGGAGAAGTCGTTAAATTGAAGGCTCACGGCGAAACCTTTTGGTTACGTCCACTGCCTAAAAACACCAAAGTGTTTCATCTCATCATAGCACCATTAACGTAAAATTAGTACTCACAATCATGCATTCCCTATGTAACGAAACCAATCAATTCAGGTGGTAAAAGTAGCATAATTAAGAACAAATACATCAAATTAGAACTACAACAAATGACCAAATGTACAAATTTTGAAACAAAATATTAAAAACAATCAAATAATGGCTTCAGTGTGTGTAACAATCAGATCATTGATAAAAATCTCACTGAAATCCGCTAAGATAATTAAATTATCATCATAAGCCAAATCGTTTTCTAAAGCAAATTCAGCTTACTTAAAATAAATAGATCAATATATGAAAAACGGTGAGATCCAACACAATTATTGTTGAGACATGAAAAATGTTCAAAAAATACTTAATTTTCGAAACTTTGATGTGCTCAGACAGCCAAGGGTTTGATAATCAACTTCTGAGTAACTACCCAGATCAGAAACTCTAGTCCACAAAATTGCCTCGTCACTGCACACAAACAAAACCTAAAATTTCATCATAGAAAACAAGAATAAGAAGAGGAATGACAAAACATCAAAACACAGAAAATCAATTCCATAAAGGCTGAACTTCCAGAAACATTCCCACACGAAATCAGAGAACACGATTAACCCTAAACTGCTACTCGAATGCGAAAATGAGTAACGAAAAGGAATATAAAGGGATGGGGCAATAGGTTCGATTAAATAGGCAGTGAAGAATGAAAGTGTCAAAGACTAAATTAGGGTTTATGAGTATTGGACCGAAAAAAAAGCGAAATATCTGGAATGGGCTTGAACTTAAAGCCCAAATACATAATGAACAAATACCTAATTTGTTATAAAAAACAATTATAGCCTTTTAATTTTAAGTTTAAACCAACGAGCTTAATCATTAATCTCATACATTTATACTAAAAATTTCTACTAATTTTTAAATTTTTATTATAATTTAATACATATTTCATCTATATTTTACGTTATGTAATATCACTATAGATATTTATTTTAAATAACTATCATTTTTTTGATAAATAAATTTTAAAGCATATATTATATTTTAATTAAAAAAAATTAATAAATAGATATTTTTAAAGATATAAATTACATTTTAGATTATGATAAGCAATTTATAGCCGTGATTAAAGGTTATTTTTAATTAGGGTGACAAATTGGATAAATTTTACTTTAAATTTATAATGAATCAATAAAAAAATATTAACCCATTTAAAAAATAACTAAAAAAACTATTATAAAAAGAAATTCAATTCATTTTTAAGAATTTCTTTATTGATGAATATTCAGTTCATTCATTAAAATATTATAAAAACTAAAATTTCTCATTTTAAATTAAAAAATTATAAAAAATTAAAATTACAAATATGTAATTATAAAGTTTGGATTTATTTTTATTGAGTAAAATACTGATAGCGACGTGATTAGATTTTGATAAAGAATGTCAATGTAATTAATCGTCCTTAAAATTAATAGACAAATAACAATATAATTAGTATAAGTTACAAATTTTAAGTAAATGAAAAAGGATTTATATTTCTCCAAGAACACACACTATTGCAATCAGTTAACTTTCAATTGTAGCTTAGTTAATTTAGTTATTATTAAGGACTTTCCTTGTATTGCTGAGTTGATTATATTTCTTTGGATCAATCCTCAAAAGGGTTTTGTTTTTCATGCAACATTCATTTCGTATATTGAGATTCACTATGGGAAATTTTTTTCCGGTGACATTCCAGATTCCAAAACCGTTCAATAAAATCACATTGGACAAATTGGATAAATATGAAAAACCTAATTGAATATCTTATAAGGAGGAGTATGAATAAGAAAACAAATTAGAGAAATAAATAATTAAGTCAAAAATATAACATACAATTTGTTAATACTTAAATTATATAGTTTTATGCAAACTTAAATTATATAATTTTATGAAAACTTTTCTAAATGATAAATAACTTTTAATGATTAATGTCTAAATGTTAACTTAAATGTCATAAGAAAAAAAAAATAAAAAATTAGCACTTAAAAGTTTCTGTATTGTATATGATTGAAGATCTCTCGATTCTACTAATCAAGACCTACAATTCAAATATAAATGATATCGGTTATCCGAGTATTGAATAGTCTTTTACCAATGTAATAATATTCATATACTTCAATAAGGATCATAAGGTTAAATTCCTCCCCGCATCTCCATATGAATGTTGAAGACAACTTAGCCAAAAACAAGCTAGCTTCTTCGTAGGTAAGTTGGCCATTAGGCCTTAGGGCCAATAAACCCATAATTGTAGCCCGTTCAAATGGGATTCATGGTCAACCAGGTACATCTATAAATATTATCTTAATGATAGTTTGAATTAACTTTTACATTTAATACACATTTAACCAGAATTTATGACCAAGTATTGACTTGAGCGTTAAAAAATCTTTTGTAGACACTTTTCATTTGGTAATAGAAGGAGGAGACTTGACAAACGAATAGGTGGATCATGATGAAATTGTAAAGAAAAAATGTTTAATTGATTCAGAGGTCTCTATTTGTGCATATTTGTATCAATTAGGTCCGCGTATTTTGAAAGAGCTCAATTGGATCCCTTTCTACATAAAATTGAATCAAGAGCCCTTGCCGTAAAATTTTGTGGACGACGTTAAATATGTTGTCTAGTGGCATGGTGAGGTGGCATTTAATAACCACGTGTCACGATAAAGTCTCGTTCTGTGAAAACCTTCCCCCCTTCCTCTTCCTCACCAACTCCAACATCACCTTCTCCCCTCTCTGGGAAACCTTCTTCTACCCTCCCACACCCACCTCTTCAACATCTACGTCCACGCCCATCCCCTAATCCAACCGTCCGATGCACCTCCCGTGCCTCCTCATTTCTCATCGTCATCGTTCGTTGTCTCATCGTTGTCGCACTCCTCCACTACCCCCTCAACCTCTACTTCGCCCTCATATACTTCGGTTGAGTTTAGAAGGAGAATGGTGGTCGTCGATAGCGGCGACAGCGGGAGTGGTTTGAAAACCATCCATGTGCCGCCTAAATCTATTGTATTAATTAAGGCTAATTCCTTTCTTCGTCTTCCTTCTTTCCCTACAATGCTAATGGCAAATCATTATTCTTTCTTTAGGTCTTCTTGAACCAATGGTGGTTTGTGAAGCAACACAACGATTTAGCCGTTGGAGGGGTTGATTTTGTCGGGTGAGTTTTTTTTTTCTTTCTAATTCAACTTTTTCATTGCTGGAAATGGAGTAATTGCAATTCGTAAGCGTAGGAGAGACATAGAAATAGTGTTTATGTCCACTGTCGTTGCGGAGAGAGAAGAAGCCAATGTCGTATGTACTCAAGATGACACCACTATTGTGGTTCCATCGACACCTCTCGTTCATCAAAGAGTGGCGTCCCCTTAGAGGTATTCAACAACCTATCAAAATGAATTCAAATTGAACATCCCAATCTTATTGATGGGTATGAAATTTAAATTCAATCTCTTTTTTGCTAGGTTTGTCAACACTTCCTGGTTGGATTTCCATACAATTGGAGCACATATTCTTCAACTGATAACATAGAATGCGAATGTAACATTAATGTTGAAAGTCAAGTCAAGGGGATGCAGTGTTGGGAAAAGAGGACAAAGTAGAGGTTGAGGGGGTTGTAGAGGAGTGCGACAACGATGAGACGGCGAGCAACGACGATGATGAGAGATAGGGAGGCACGAGAGGTGCGTCAGATGGTTGGAATGGGGGATGGGCGTGGATGTAGATGTTGAAGAGGTGGGTGTGGGAGGGTGAGGATTCCCAGAGGGGAGAAGGTGAGGTTGGAGTTTGTGAGGAAGAGGAAGGGGAGAAGGTTTCCACGCAACAAGACTACGTGGTTATTAAATGCCACCTCACCATGTCACCAAACAACACATTTAACATCCTCCACAAAATTTAACATCAGGGGCGGTTTTATTGATTCAGTTTTACATAAAAAGGAACCTAATTGAACTCTTTCAAAATACAAAGACTTAATTAACACAAATATGTATAAATAGATATCTCTGAATCAATTAAACCAAGAAAAAAATAACTTTACACGATATTTTCGGTTTCACAATAAAGTTTATATTAAACAATCGTGGATGCCAAAAACATATATCACATAGTGACATGTGTTTGCATTTCACTGTAAATACAAGGAGTTAATTTTGTTCATTAGTGCACCCACTTTATTTAAATTATATTGGGAATCTTGAAAAATTTTATTGAGTAATACATTTTCAACATAGGAAGGGAAGATTTTATTGTGCAATTGTGTAATTACAACAAATTCTCTCTCTTATTACTACTTATTATACCAACAGAAGCATTACTTCCATTCAAACCTAGGAATCTCTAAACCTAGGAATCACTCTCCAACCCTTCTCACATCACTCGGAAAAACAAATCATGTTGAAAAGAAGACATAGAAATTGCAATTAGATTGGTGTTCACCAACCCATTCTCTTAGTTATTCACTCGTGCACAATGTTTCCTTATCTCTCCTTCGGTTCCAAGTTTAAGATTAATTCGTCCCATTTTCTCAATGGACTTGGCAAATTCTGCAAAGAACCCTTCAGTTGATTGAAGCTGCTTAGTGATAATAGACCTTGTGGTAGAGCTACTGAGCAATGCAGCATCTGAATGGAACAAGCCTCTTCTCTTAACGACTTGTTTGTAATAGCCAAGATCAAATGTATCACGACTTCCAGGGTCCATCTCAACAAGTGTGGTGTTATCATTGATGTTCTTGCACTTCAAGCTCTTCAGATTTGTTGCATAGTTACTGTCTAGAGTTGGGTCAGTGTCACCTACGCCAGTGAAATTGTATAAACGAGTTGAAATTGATGAACAGTGGGCAACACCGATCGTGTGAGCACCTGATGAAGTTAAATATTTGGTGGTTAGAAACACAAAACCTTAAATATCAAACAAAAGTTATATATCATTCATATAACAGCAACACTTTTTATTGGACATACCAGAAAGCAATACGAGGTCGTTTGCATCAAGTCCAACGTTGCCAAAGAGTGTTAGTTGAACAGTGAGGTTGTGAAATGGAGCAGGAAGGCTAACTAAAGGATCTGCTGCCCTAGAGATGAGTCCATCCCTTCGACCTGTTGGAACATTCCAGAAGGGTCCTCCCTGCAAACCCACATGTCAACCATCGCATAACAAACATATTCGTCATTTCCATTCTATCAGAAGGCCAGAGAATCAATAACCTCACATTACTTACACCAGTTCTGACACCACTCTCCAATAAATCACTTTTAAAAATATTTTTGATGAAAAGAAAAAATTAGAAGATAAAATAATAAACGTAAAATGTGTGTAAAAATTTATTGGGTAAATAATACATGTTTTAAAATACAATAAGTTTCACAACTGCTTTTTTTTATTAATGTAAAATGATAAAACGTTTAAATTTTAATGCTTATTCATATCAGTTATTATTATATTAATAGAGAGAATTGTTAGATGACGGTGTTTCTAAGAAATTGGTTGTTAGCATATATCACTACTTAAAGTTGAAATATTGTAAGATGACTACATTAAAACGTTTAACATTAAAAAATTACTAAGAGAGAAATTTGATGTTTAAAAAACTGTTATAATTTATATTGGTTAAAGTAACTATCAAGATTTTTGCTTAGTATTTCTGTTCTAATGTTGATTAAAAGTGAAAACTAATATGTTTATACAAACAAAAATATATTTAAGCGTTTATCTATTTTAATATTGTGAACTACTACAAATAATTAGAAGAAACAACACCAATAATGTTGAAATTATTAGTGAAGAATGTAGGCACATTTCCAAAAGAAGTAAGATGGAATAATTAGTTTTTTTCATAAGGAGACAAAATTATATGTTATTGATCATGTTCCTTGGAGATGAGGATGAAAGAGTTTAGTATACTTACAATGGCATGAACAGAGTCTCTGGCAGTCAAAGCCAAGATATCAGCACAAGAGACTACTCCAGGGCATTCAGCTTCAACAAGGCTCTTTATTGCATCAATGAAGCCAAAGCCTCGGAGTGTAAGATTTGGAAGAGAGTCCTTTTCAGCTTGATTGTTTGGTGTTGAGTTCAAAAGCACTGATCCATCACAACCCTGAAATTCACAGATAAAACATGTTTGTTAAAGACACCTTCAACTTCAAAGTTTCAAGCTAACCAGAAAATGAAACAAAGACATGTTCATACATTGACAAAACAATCATGGAAGTGAAGTCTTATGAGAGCAGCTGCCAGAGATGGAACATTTCGGATGTGCTCAGCAACATATTTCAAAATAATCTTCTCAGCATTTGGACAACTTTTGGCATAAAAACCAAGCTGCAATTGAGCTTCAGTTGATCCAATTACTGCTATCAGACAAATAATCAAAGCCTTCAAGTAACTCTGGCTTCCCATTTTCCACTTAGTTCGCTGAGACCTTAATTACCAGAGAAACTGTATAAAAACTCAGGTACTTCTTGCAAGAAGCAACTTCATGTCCCTGGTTCAACTCAGAAAGTTTCTAGTTATTTATAGTACTCAGCTCGTTACAATATCAAGGCAAATTAGGATGGTCCATGCAGCATGTTACGTACATGTTACTTTATACCACATCCTTCAATTTAAAAATGTTACCACTCTAATAAAAAAAAACATGTTTAAGCAATGAATTCATATACAGTCTATCTTATAACAATAAGAAGAGAAAAATATGAGATAATATATATATATATATATATAATTAATGGGACGAAGAAAGAGAGAAATTATATAAAAACACAACGCTAAATAATTAGTTAGTTGGGTATGTCTATTGATCTCTTTTTTAAACTTGTCATATATCACATCATATATACGAATATCTTTACTTAATAATGTCGTCAGATTGTATAGTAGTAACATTTTAAGCAGATTCTTGGGGTGGTTAACGCATATGTACAAGGAAGTGATGTGAACATGCTAACAACAGATAAAATTACTGTTTAGAATGCAGGTTTTATGGAGGAAATTAAGAATGAAAAAGTTGACTTAGTTAGCATATGTATGAGGCTACATGCATTATCCTGTAGCACACTTGAGCTGTCCAAGATTCAAAGTAAAATGGGTAGCTTGAAGCAGCCATCTATGGACAAATTCTTTAGATATATAAGAAATGAGAACGTGGCACATGAATTATAGAGTGGGTGAAGAATACTTGCATGGTTCTACAATCATTATCGTTATAATATGAATAAAACACTCGAAAACGACAAAGATAGAGACAAACAATCGCCCTTTCTTTTGGCAAACAAAGATAGAGTAAGGGTTTGTTTGGGTGATCCAACAACTTAATTTAGGGTTTTTTTTAATATCTGTAATTTCCACCAACCTTTTTATGAATACCTGTCATCCCTTTTATAAATATAAATAACTTGTGCAGATATTTTTTAAGAAAATTAAATTGGTCTGGTTTTAACTTATTAAGGAAAAAAAAATTATCTGTTTTTCTATAAGCACTTATGGATGAATGGTTTTTAAAATGAGAGAGGAAACTATAAAGTTAAGTTGTTTTCATAAGTTATTATAGAGAACTTAATGAATAAACCAAAAGCGATTCATGTTAAGTTCTTTCAAACACTTAAGAAGTGCTTGTATCTTAAAAGAAACTATAGGTTATAAACAAACTCTTCTTAACACACTATAAATCCATGGCGGAAAAAATATGTATAAAAACAGTGTGCTGAAGACAAACACTTTTTTTAATTGGTTAAAATAACGAATATGCTTCTTCAAAATCAATTTAATAAAATAATATATACCTAATTTATATATATGCACGGAAAAAAAAATGGGTGCATGTTATGAACCGTTGAAAACTTAATATTGCTTTGCTGGGATCTCATCTTCAGACAGGTAGAGACTAAGTTGACTGTGTCTATAAGCAACTAAGCATTAGAATGATGAAGTTTAAAAATTTAAAGTCAAAAGTATGTAAAAGGAGATTGTTATGGCTAATGTTGTGCAGAGAATATCGCAGCGTGGACGTGACTAAAATCAACATTAGCTTAAATTAATGTGTTTTAAGCAGTACGCAAAACCCTAATGGATATGGATAACTACAGGAGAGTTACCACACAATATATATATATATATATATATATATATATATATATATATATATATATATATATAAAAGAACTCACGAGATATATGAATTTTTTTCAATTTCAATTATTTTTCATACAATCAAGAATTAAATAACAACATAATTAAATTATTAATCTAAACCACACACTTAAATAAAAATTAGTTTAGCATATTAGGGTCCAATGCTAGAAAAGTGAGTAAAATATATATCCTTTAGGGAATAGCGACTTGAACTTTTCAAACTCTCATCGGTATCATTTAGGAGGCAGCAATCAATGAAAGCAATTATGTTTATTTACGTCAACTAGTTTGATAATGTGTCGTGATTAAATAAATTAAAATAAATAATTTGATATATAATGTGACACCCGGGCACTGACGAGGGCGGGGAGTGATCGTCGGTGCAAGAGGCATGGACAAGGAGCGGCTCCTGGCAGACTTCTAGTGGAAGGGACACATGGACGAATCGAACATATACTAGAATGAGAGGGATCTAGAGATTGTATAGGTATGAGACTATACAGTTGAAGGATAGCTTAAAGGAATTGATTTGGCTACTCATATCAACAAATGCATTTGTTTTTCAGTAGCCTAACCCATAAGAACTCCATGGTTAAGCGTGCTTAGCCTGGAGTAATTTGGGATGGGTGACCTTCTGAGAAGTTTTCTCGGAAACATATAACATGAAAATATAAATTAATTAATTAGATTAACATATAATTAATCTATAATTACAAAGAAGTATCAACTTCAACTAACACTAAAGAAAGGAAAGTAGAATAAAGATTCCTAAAACTCTTTCCTTATCTAAGTCTTAGCATGATTCTCTTTACTAAATACTTTTACATTGTTTTGTAGGACATTAATAAAGGAGAGAAAGCATGCCTATGCATCTTAGAAAGGTTGCCAAGCAAAAAAAGTCAATGAAAGTAGCTGGTGCTCAAGCGCCCACCAGGTGCCGCTCAAGTGTCAGCAAGACAGAACTTCACCTTCTTCATCGAACTGCTGAGCTGGCAGCTGTACCTTGCACCCCAAGCTTCCCAAGTTGTGTAGCTTCTCTAGCACGCCTCTTTTACACCTTTAGTAGCTTGCTAGGCACGTTTTGGAGTCCTCTCTTCATCTATAAAAGGGAGACTTATACCATTGTAAATTTAACTTGAGTGATATAGTGAATTGCTGCCAAATTGGATTTCAGCCACTTCTCTCGAGTTCAATGCATTGTGCCTTATTAGCACACTTATCCTCTAGCTTCCTTCCCCCTTGGAAGGTCGTCTAAGTTAGAGATTCTACCTAAACACTTCCAAAACTGCACCAAACAATTCATCGAACACCTTCGGTGCACTGCATCCATCAACTTCGTTCTCCATTCCGCTGCGTCATTCTGGATCGAGGAGCCACTCCTTCTTGAAGATTGGAGTCGCCTCCATCACTTTGGAATTTATCTTTCAAATTAATTGTGAAGACCGACTAGTACATCCTTGGACTAATCTCTCGTATCTATAGTATACCCTTGGGTCGATTTTCCGAATGGACTAGTACAACTTTGGCTTGATCTTTCAGATCGATTGGAAATATCGACCAGTACACCTTGAGATCGATCCCTCGGATTGGCTGGCAAGACTGACCAACACACCCTTGGGCCGATCTTCCAGACTGATTAATGAGACGACCAGTACATCTTGGAAATGATCTCCACTAACTAGAAAGATCGATCGCTACACCCTTGGTTCAATCTTCTATACTGACTAGCAAGACCAACCAGTACACCCTAGGATCGATCTCCTAGACTAGCTAGAAAGATAAAAAATTACACCCTTGGGCCTATCCCTTAGACCGACTGGCAAGACCGACCAATACATCATTGGGTTGATATCCCAAATAGATTGGTAAGATCGACTGACTGTAGAATAAAGGTCAGATTTACAGTTGGCCAATGATAACCACAAACCAACCATTTAATAATGATTAATGTGTGATTGGGTCGTGATTAGGTCAACAAAAGATAAAAGCTCATAACAAATACTATAAATAAATGTTTAAGATATGGTTATGGACACATTCATCATAACAATTAATACTTTATGTCTAGACCTTTAGTGACTTTAGCATCAAAGTGTGCTTTGCAAGTACACCCTAAGCGGTTGGAACGATTAGAACCTTGAAGAACTAGACAAACAAAATATTGAAGGAATATAAAAACCAAGACATCAATAAAATAGAAGTGTCTAACTGATTTATACAAATATTTCTCTTTCTTTATACATTTATTATTTTGTTTAAGACATAATTTTAGATCTAATTTGCTTATCATTTTAGATACATTAGATGTCATTTAAGAGGAATTTTGAATAGTATTAGTTTATAAATGATTATCTCATCTCTTTTGTGAATAACTTATGAATATTTAAAGCAAAATTGTCTTGCATCGTTAGTTAACTGGTGACTTTATTATCACTTATATTGTATCTTTTCTAAGAAGTCTTATAACCTTTATCAATTTATAAGTCTTTCTTTTTTTCTTCTCTTTACTTTCATCTTCTTATCGAATTATCAATCTATAAATTTATTTTCTATTTTTCTCTTTACTTACATCTTTTTGTCCAATTCCTACGTTTTTTGAATGGATTGATCAATGTCTTATTGATTGAATTGATTGATAAAAAAAATTAAAATAACATCATAGTTTTATGCGATTAAAGGACTTCAAAAATACTATAAATCGAAAATAATACAACACAAAAAAATATATATAAAAGATTCAGTCAAGAAGTTTTTCTACTAGTCTAATTCTTCCTTGTCTAATTAAAAACAAATTCCTATGCAAATAGATCGACACATAACCAACTACTATTAAAAACACCAATTAAGAAGGCTTACAAGGCAATGAATAAATTAATTTAATTCCTAAAAATAAATCTTTTATTTTTTTTAACTTAATGCTCGTCTTTAAACTAAATTATGTGTATTAGTCTTTTGACTAAATTAAATATATATATATATATATATATATATATATATATATATATATATATATTAGTTTAATAATTTCATTTGATTTAATTTTTATCTTATTTATATATAAAAAAGGCATATTAAACATCACTATTTTCTTTGACATCTCAATTATATCATTAATGTAAAAATAGTGTTTATGATGGCTTGTGCCAATTATAATTTATTTGTCATAATAAGTGATATGATTATAAAATTATAAATATGATAAAAAAAAATTCAGTTATTATTAAAATCGGGTATAAAATGGATGTAGTAACAATTTTGTAACAAAACAGAAGATTTTTTATACTAATTATATCTAGAACCAACAAGAGAAAGTGTTTGCATATATTATTTTAAATTTAAAAAACACATACAACGTGAGTTCTTCACTATAACCCACAAAAATCTTTTTAATTTTCTTTTTTCCTTCTTCTTTCTCTCGCACTGCACTTCACTATTCTACTCGCACTGCTCTCCTCCCTCACATTGTTCTCCTCCTCGCATTGCTATCCTCGTCGCACAACTCTTCTCCCTCACAACGACTCTCTTCTTCTCTCTTTCATCGGTAGCTCTCGTCTTCATTCTCTTGTTGCACGTGGTTGTCACTCTTGCCTTCTTCCTCTCGCTGGTGGTCACTTTCGTTCTCGTAGAGGTCGTTCTCGCTGGTGTCGCTCTCGCTTCAATCGACCTTAAACCTTAATATGTTATTGTGCTTATTGGATTTGTTATTGGTGTTTATTTTATTGGATTTGTTATTGGTGAAGAAGTGTGACGAGTAATATTGGAGGTGAAAAAAAAGATAATGAGAATACAAACCTCACATATATAAACAAAAAGGAAGAGGAAGCGAAATAAGAAGTAAATGATAATGGCCTGAGCATGAAATCACAAAACCGTCTTGTAAGGTGAGGTTTGCACCTCACTTATATATTATAATTTGACCTTATCTCTAGTCGATGTGAGACTTCCAACACACCCCCTCCACACCGAGGTATAGACATCTCGTGCGTGATAGTAGAAATTGGGTGGTCCAATAGGAGCTCGACAACGGGTGGAAACAGAAATGCCCACTTAGAACTCGCTAGGATAGGCTCTAAGCATGACTCTGAAACCATATTAGAAAGTGGGTTTAAAGTCTAACTCAACCCCACAAAACCGGCTTGTAAGGTGAGGTATGCACCCCACTTATATATTATATATTGGCTTTATCTCTAATCGATGTGAGACTTCCAACAATCATTACTCATGAAAATATTATTAAAAAAATTATAAATATATGCACTAATATTTTATAATAAATTAATATTTTTTAGGTTTAATGTCTCACAAGGTCTTTATTTTTGAGAGTTAATCTCAAATAGATCCTCTTATTTTTCGGCGTCTCAATTAAATCCTTTTTTGTGTAAAGTTGAAGCAATTGGGGGCTTGCTGTTAAATTCAACAAACAGCCGTTTAAGTTTGTATGATTAGTACATTCATTAATTCACTAATTTAATGTGACATTTTGAATTGATTTTTATATTAAAAAATTGATTAAGCTGTAGACGTCTTGGAGGACAAAAAGGGCAAACCCCTTTTCTGCTATTCTTCTTCTATTGGAGAGAAGGGGAACCTTTTTCTTCTTCAAAACCCTAAAATCCTAAGAGATCATAAGGGATATGCACGAAAAAAAAAAAAAGAAACACCTCATTCATTGACAGAAGACATGTAGGACTCATTCATTGACAGAAGGAAAAACACATCAAGACAAAGTAACATAATTTTTTATTTTTTGAAAAGGGTGTTTTATTAACGATGATACAACGATGAAATTCGTAAGTAGCAGAAACCCATATTTATAGTTCTGAGATTATTGTCTTGACACTGGAAGATGTGACGAAGTGTTAACTTTTTGTAAATTATTGTTGAAGTTTGTTAGATTAAAAATATATTACTGCATAGATTTTGATAATGGTGAGAGTAGAAAGAAGGGGACACATGTTACTGACAGACTTTTGCTTTAAGATATTTTGTATGTTTCACGAGAAGTCTTTTTCTCTAGCGTTGCTTTGCTGCTTCTGATTTTCTTTCTGGCTTTGAGTCTCCAAGATAAGGGTCAGTTCTCCAAAGTGGAATTTCTATGGCGTATGCATCTCATGGATTGTGGCTCTTGTGCTTTTCTTTACCTCTTTGTCGGATATGTAAATCCACCCATCTCTTCCCTCTTACTGCCACTTCTATATCGGCAGGACCCGAAAGGAAGGCATGACAGAGGCGTTAGAGGTTGAAAGAAAAGACGATTTTCTTAGGGTTTTGAAGAAAAGGGATTTCTCCTTTCCTTGGCCTTTCAAGAAAGGAAGAAAAGAAATTTGTCTTTTTTGTCTTTAAAGACATTTTATTTAACTTTTGTTTAATTATTTTTTAATATAAAAATCAATTTAAAATGTCACGTCAGATTAATGAATGCATTATTCATTCAAACTTAAATAGCCGTTTGTTGAATTTAGCGGCAGAATTCCAATTACTTCAATTTTATAAAAAAAAAAAAAATTCAATTGAAACGTCGATAAATAAGGAAATCTATTTGAGATTAACGTTCAAAATAAGTACCTTGCAAGACATTAAAACTAAAACTATTTTTTATGATGATTAGCTTTTTTTAAATTCGATTCACTGTTTCAAAGCTCAATCTTAGTTTTTTTTCTTTAAATATGGTACTTATTAAAATGGACATATCAGTACTTAAAATTGTTTGAAATACTTAAATATACTATGCGTACTTTAATTTTTTTAGTCTTTTTGTCTAACAGATTTTGAATTAGATAAACAAAAACTCATTCTATAAAAATTTGTGTTGAAAATAAATTTATTTATACTATTTTGGTGTACACAAATTTGTTTAGTATGCGTCTTTTTTTTTGTAAACATTTTTTTTTCAGTTTTAACTTTCAGTAATTACTTTTTTAATTCAAATAATCATTTATAATAAAAAATCATTACTTTTACCCTTTTACTAATTGATTTTTAAAATTCAAATAATTACTTATGATAAAAAATCATTTTCAACACTAAAAATATTACCTATAATGAAATTATAGAAATTAGTTACTTTTATAATTATCATTTAACACAAATTATAATTTTATTAATATTTTAATTTTAGTAATTAAAAAATATTATTTAGTTTAATAAAAAATTTGCTTTAATAAAATAAATTAAACACGTATACGCATAGTACATGTATTTCAACAAATGTCAGTAATAATTATAGTTAATATATATATATATATATATATATATATATATATATATATATATATATATATTTCATATCGGTTATGATAGATCACTTAATTAACATAATCATAAATTAAACCTTTTTATACTAATAATTTTTGTTTTCACAAAATTAGCTCATTCAACTCAACTTACACATTTCTTTATAACATGGTTTTGAAAAAAAAAATCATGTGAATAATGATTTAGTTTGTCATCTTTAGAATGAAAATTGAATTTCGTGATACATAATAACATTGATGAAAAAGACAAGTTCAATAGGAGCTAATTTTGCTTACTCCAATCAAATCCCACCGACACTATTAGTGGTTAAAACTTATCTTCCTCTTTCGTTCCTTGTGAGTATTTTAAATTATAAAAATATACATAAACTATATCTTAAAATTAGCTAATTATTTTCATATGGCACTAAAGTTAAAAAAATAAATAAAAATGTAACTTTACTAGTGACGACGTACACTTGAAGAGAATAGGAATGTATAGATTGACCCCAAATTGAAGAACCAATTTTAAATTTGTCCCAATGTTTAACTGGACGTGTTCTAAATTTTCCCCTCAAAAGGGTTGGTAGAATGTCAACTTATAAGTAAGGACTAATCAAATTAAACCCTAATAAATAATCTCTCTCACTATACTGTCAAAAGAAATAGTGTATATATTTTAAGTCAAATAGGTAAATAAAGTTATAATTAAAACCCCATATCATTCATACATTAACTAATAATTCATATTAACCAATGACTACTTGTCATCAATAAAGAATAGCCTTGACTTAAAGGAGTGCATCAAAAATGGAATTTTTTAAATGGAAAAAGGAAAATTTAGATCACCAAATTAGGTTTTCATTTTCAGAATAAGTGGGTGTTTCGATATTGGAGAAGTCTGCAAACTTTAAATAACTATTTTTGAAATAATTAATTTTTAAAATAATTATTTACTGAATAAATAAATAGATTATATTTATTAAAAAATTATTCATTTAAAATAGACAGATTATATTTAAAAAATCTATAAACGTACTCATTGAATAGCTTTTAATTCCTTTTTTTTTTGTCTCGGATACAATGTATATTATAAATTATATAAATTCCTTTTATTTAAATAGTTAAATGGACGTACAATGGTATTAGGTAAGGAAAAACGATTGCTCCAGCCTAGTAATTTTGTTTGCTAGCTTCCGATATATTATATCCGAAATGTTCCCTTTGAATTTAAGTCGAAAGAAAAGACAATTTTATATAATTGTCAACATATGGGTTATTTTATCAATTACCACCACCATATAAATAAATAAATTTTATTCATGTCATATATTTTCTTTTCAAAAGATTCATCAAATGATGTGGATCATGTCACATGCATGTTTTGACCATGCATGCAAATGGTTAACTTTTTATTTTTTGTTTAGTTGTATTGTTGATCTATTATACTACTAAATAAATATAGTATATATATATATATATATATATATATATATATATATATATATATATATATATATATATATATATATATATATATATAAACATATCTAAATTCATATATCTATTAGACCCCTAAATATAACTCAATAATATGATATAAAACTCAAATGTTCCTCTCTTCTTTTTCAAGATTGACACATTACGTACTCTTTGAAACATACCTCTCAATAACTTATTGCACGGCTTAACCATTGTATTTTGTATTCGTATTCTTTGACTATACATAATAAGTTCACAAAAGGACATGCAAAAATAAAAAATAAAAATAAAGTCTTTCCACTCAAAGAAAATAAATACTAACCAATGTTAAGGAATTAAGAAATTGCCATTGTAATTTATTATTAATATATTAAAAATATTGTGAAATAAGGTAAGAGTTTTGTCCATGCTCTCTCGCTTAATCTTTGATCTCAAGACATGTATTGTTTGAAAAAACGAGAGAAACAATGAGAGACAGATAAAGGTTAAATCAAACTTTTGGTTTTTATATTTAGATTTCTTAATATAATTTCACATATACATAATGTTTCGGATGAAACAGGTACGAGGATGTCCGCCTTTAATTTCCTTCTTTCAACGTCTTCTCGCTTTTCTTGTCCAGTTTTAGTGCTTCTCCTTGTCGGTGATGTTCCTCTTCTGGTCGATGATGTTCCTGCAAGAAACACTCTGACACTCAAGTCAATTTTTTGGCTTGTTGGCAATCTCTAGAATAATAGAAAAAACTATTTACTTCACATTTAAACTTGTATTTATAGGTCTTATCATGATTCAGCCCACTGATTAGTCATTAATGCAGTATCTATTTATGTTAATAATATGCAAATCACCTTTAAATACCAAATATATGTGTCTAATACGGTTATTAATATGATAACTAATCATGAATAGTTACCCTATTTAGTCATTCGTTTCCACTAATCGGTTGATTCTTAACCTATTTTACATGATAGTTAGTCTCATATCAGTCACACCTGGTTATATACACATAATATTTGTATAACTCCATCAATTAACTAAATATTTGTAATCATTATTCACACAAATATATCTATTAAAAATATTCATTTAATATTCGTCATATATTTTACCAAAATTCGATTTCACAAATATTTTTCTAGATATTCTCAAATACTTTACGATTATACGAATATTTTTTTCTAAATGTTTTCAACTACTTTCAATTTTGGAAATTTCTGAATGATTAAAAATAAAAAATTACAACTTTCGACATCAAAACTAATGAATTTAAAATAGTATGATAAAAATCCAAAATAATTTTCTTTTATTAAAATCAAATTTAATTTTTAAGACGTCTTCAAATATTCTATAATTTCAATCTAATTTACATATTTCAAGTCTTTCAATTTATAGTAAGATAAGATGTAAAGTATCTAAATATATAGTTTGAGTGTATTAAAAACATAAAAATTACATAACATAGTTTGAATATAAATAATTAAATCTACCATTCATCAACTTGGTCTTAGTTAGTACAATAAGCGAAAGTTCAACTTCATTGTTTAAAATCATAGCAAATTCACCAAATTACGACCTTAATTGTTAAGGTGCAACTCTCATACAACCGATTGAAATCGACCAACGTACACATTTTCTAATATCATAATAGACATTTTTAATAATAGTTTGGAGATTTATATTGGGTTGTGGGATCATATAATATTAGAAAGTGAATTTTTAAGCCTAACTCAACTATACAAAACTAGCTTGTAAAATGAGGTTTGCATTTCACTTATATATTATAAATTGGTCTTATCTCTAGTTGAGGTGAAACTTCCAACACGATATATTCAAAGGTTTAAATAACATATTAGAACAACAACCATGATTATATTCATTTTGGATTTCACTTGAAATGGAACAAGGAGCATTGGTATAGATAGGTGCTGTGGGGCAAGGGATCCAAGTTAGGCGACAATGTGAATGCATGAGTTTGAATTTCACATTAAGTTAAAATGAGCAAGTAAGTTGAGTAATGTGTAATAAAAAATCCATAAATATATTATTTTAAAGTGTGTTTGGATATAAAATTCGGATATAAATAATTTATTTTTTTAGAAAATTTAAAATATAAACGGATAATAAGTTTTTAAAGAAATTAAAATCCTAGAATTTCATTAAAGTAATTAGATTGCTTAAAAGTAGAGAATTTTTTAGGCATACTATTATAAGAATCAACCAAACTATTAATCCGAATAGAAACTTAGAAAAAGGTTAAAACAAAAAGAAAATTAAAATATATCAAACAAAAAAATCCAATTTCACAAACTATTTTAACTAGTGGATTGATTAGGGAAGGAAGTTACTCGTTTTTGTTGTGAAAGGAAGATTAACCAATAATCATTTCTAATTTCTAAGATATAGATCTATAGGTTATACACCCAAAATCAATGAACTAAATCTAACTTTAATTATAATCGTTTGAAAAATTATGCAAATTTCTATTAAAATAGAAGTTGAATTTATGATTAATTGAAATCCAAATGTTACAAAGTTGAATCTACAATTTCTCTGTAGCTATGTTTCTTCATAAACACGACTTAACTGATAAAAAATTTAAACATATATAAATAACTAATACTTTTATGTGTGTATAAAAAATTAGAAACAAAAATATTGATGTTAATTTGGTTTAAGTGTATAAATCTGAAGAAGTAAACCTAAAATTATCAGTAGAATCGTCATCAACTGAAGTGAAGAAGAGGTAAATATGAGATCCATCTTGAATTCCAGAATCAATCAGAGACAGCTTTTCATCCTCCTTTCTCACTATAGGGCATTCACCATTATCAAGAACAAATATTAAACGATCACTGGGTAGCTTTTCTTGAGCCTCAATTTCTCTCTTTAGATCTTCAAATGTTGCATCATTCTTCACTTCAATGTAGAAAAGTGCTCCTGTCAGATTCTCCACCACCACCTTCATGTCTTTTCTCATCAACCATTACTGCTACTATTCATTTACTTTTCAACTTATAAAACAAACACAAACTTAGATTCGATTTTGAACAATGTTCATGTGTATGGCATTTTAGGGAGTTAGTTTATGCACATTGAATGCATACTGAAGTTGCTATGCCCAAATTGTCCCTCTTCTATTATTTATATTATACTCATTACTTTTTAAATATTATAAATTTGACTAAGGGATGCAACTTTAATCACAAATTAGTTGAAATTATAATGTTTGGTTGTTTTGAATATTTCTTTCACGGCTAATAAAACGGATCTAAAACTTCCCTATGCCAAATATATGGTGGTTGTTTGTAACACAATATTAGGATTTTGTTTACTCATTCTCCAATTTTTTTAAATTTTTTAAAAGAATTATGAGATATTTTGTTAAATTTTTTATTTATTTTATATAAAAGCATTATACAATTTTGAAAGCTTTTTAATACTTTTTTTCATAATGTAACGAGTGTCTATTTTATCAAGTCCAAATAATTTAGCCATACTACTAAACAAAAATAAATATAACTAGTATGTAAGCATGAAGAAATTTATCTTCTATGTAAAATAAATATTATTTGTAGTTTGAAGCAAACCAAATTAATATATCTCTTGTTTTATTATTTATCTCTTATTTTATAATTTCTTTGTCTTCAAAGCAATAATATGATGGATTGTTTGGTTTAGGCTTAACAAAATTTTCTTCTAAACTTGGTACTTAATAAATTAAAGATTTCTGTTTAAGATTTTGAAATACTTATTTTGGCACAGTGTTTGAAACATTTTTGGATTTTCTTTGTTACTCAATATTTTTTTTATCATAATAACTTTATATGTGTATAACAACTTAATATAAATAAAGGTATACGAGTAGAAAAATGCTTAGCGAGACATTGAGAAAGAATAAAACTTGTTAATTACCATTATGTTAATAATACATGCGTTAAGTGTATTCACTTTTTTTATACCAAAAAAAATAAAATAAAACTATTATTAATATTATAATTATTAAAATAAATATTTTTTTCTCTTCCTATACTTTAGTACAAAACAGAAATTTTGTTTTACTCTTTAGGTTATATAATCTACAAGTTAAATGATTTTCAGATTATGCAATTAAAAAATGACTTCTTGAGTGTACAATTTGAAAATAACTTTTTTTCTTAAAAAAATGTTCTATTATACAATCTAAAAGTTAAAAATTACTTTCAAATTACGCAACTCATATCTCAAATGACTTTCGGATTATGTAGTCAGAAAAATATTTTCGGAAATCAATTTTAGTTTTTAGATTGAACAATTCGAAGCTATTTTTACTTTTAAATTGGATTGAACAATTTGAAAAAGGCAAAATGAAAGTTTTTTTGCATATGGAGGTGGAGAAATAAATATATGGAGGTGCAGGATGAAACTATCAGAAAGAAAAAGTTAGCTGAAGTATATCTAATCTTCACAGTAGCTCAAAGCCCAAATGAAGATTAGATAGTTATTATAATTTTAAAAAATGTTAAATTTGAAAGAAAATTCAAATAATAAAAAGATTAAGTTTAAATATATATATATATATATATATATATATATATATCACTTTAATAGTAAAATTGTTAAAAGAAAATGTTATTAAAGGATAAAATAAGAAATAAAATGTGAATATTAAAAAGGGAGAGTCTTTTTTTATATAATGGTATAGAAGTATAGATAAAAATATAAATTTTGTATCCGAATTATATGATAGTTGTTTGTAACACAACATTAAAAAGCATAAATTCTATATACTTATTCTCCATTTTTGAAAACTTTTAAAAAGAATTATTAGATATTTTTTGAAGTTTTCTAATTATTTTATATAAAAGCATATACAACTTTTGAAACTTTATAAATATTTTTGTTATGAAGTTGAATATAACATATGTCTATTATATCAAGTTCGAAGTAATTTAGTCATACTACTAAACAAAAATAAATCTAATTGGTAAAAAAATTATCTTCAGTGAAAAATAAATCGTATTTATAATTTGAAGCTAACTAAATTGAAATATCTCTTTACTAATACAGTAAATGTCACAAATGACAAATATATAAAAATTTCATGGTTAAAAGGTTATAATTTATTATGTCATATTGTCTATATTTTATTTGTAGACAAATGATTGTACCTAAAAATTGTTATCTATATATATACACTTATAGATTATGATTTTAACTTTATCACATATAAATATTCAGTTGGACTAATCATAGTCTATGAATATATATATATATATAAGAAATAATTTTGTACTTAAGTGTTGCCTTTTTTTTTTAATATTTATTTCATTTTTAGATTTTCTCTTTTTAATTAAGCAACTTGTACATATCAAAAAATAGAATTAGAGCATGAATAAAGAAATGTTATCAATAAAACATAAATAAGATATACAATTATCAATATTTAAAATTTTAAAACGGATGGAATTAAAACTACAAAAACAAGTTAACAAGTCATTTATCCTAATGTGTCATGAAACTTTATAAAATAAGTTGCTCAAATATTCATAAGGTAGTTGATTGATTTATAATGAAAAGGTTGAACATAGTGAAATACTGCAAAAAAAAAAAAAAAAAAAACTTAATTAGTACATAATATAGAAAAATGTTATATAATTATATGAATTAGTTAGATCATTATTTGGTCTCAACCCATGTCAATACTAGCTTGAACAATGGTTGTCTTTCAAGTGTATTACATAATATTCACATTCATATCCTTCAGTTTATTTGTTACACTAAAATTAAATATTGACATAATTAACATATATAATTGAGAAAGAAAAATAATTCATCATCTATATTTAAACAAAAAAATATATAACTTTGAGTGACAAAAACATGAGCTTTAGCGATTTTGTAGTTGGTTTGTCATTCAACATATTATATTGAAAATAAACACCAATAAGAAAAAACACCAATTAAGGTCCCTTTATGTAAAAAGGAAATTCATGAATATGAATATAAGGTACAAAATATATTTGCTTCACCATTGAACCAAGGAGTTAATGACGTATGCTTAGATTTTAGGTTTTTTATTCTCCAATGGATGTAACGGATTTCAGTGAGATTTCTATCAATGATCTGATTGTTACACACACTCAGGCCATGAATTTTATTTTTTGGGGTATTATTTTCACATATTGTTTGTTTATTATTCTTTTCCAAATCTATGATTAACCTTTTGCAATTTTTGAAATCCTATAGGTAATTTTAGAATTTGGTGATTTTTAATGATTTTCTTAAGTATGCTAAGATTTTCGACATTCCTAAGGTGTTTGAGGAATTTAGAAAATATAACTTTGAAATCTATTAATGAAGTACCACATCATCAATAAGGTATATAATTTGTATCTCTTAGACATTTTCTTATTTGTTAATCTCGACATTTAGATTATTATCTAATCTGGAGAGAAATTACCAATTTTTATATAGTACAATTTAAAACTGCTTTTCTGTATAATTCAAAGAAGACATAAAAAAATTATATATATGGTGAAGAATAATGAAAAAATTATAAATTAAGTTTGGACATACATAATATTGTATAATATTTTAAGTAATATAAGATATTTTAATTAATATAATGTTATATTTAAGATTGTCTATGTAAGAATTATTGAAACTATTTGTTTTTAGACTAATGGATTAGTTGTGATGTCTTCAAATATAATATTTTTTCTCCATTAAAATGACAGTCAATATTAAAATATATGGACCTTTTTATGAAAGACAATATTTGGTCTATTAAAAAGAGCAATTTGATTGTTATGCATTAGATCTTGTAATAATGGTATATGGACAACGGAGATCGATCATGCCCAGTCAGTATTTTGAGAAGATCATTTAATGTACTTTGATGGAAAAAAAAATTATTTAAATTTGATATTGTTAATGTCATTTGACAACGTGAAAGTAAACATGCAAAGATTAAAGAAAATAGTTATTCTTGCTCTCACGTTCACCCTAAGGTCTTGTTCACTTGAGTGGATTTGGGAAAGAGTAATTGAGGAGATTTGAGAGGATTTGAAGATATTTTTTTTTTTGTTTATTTGAATAGATTTGAAAATGAGTGAGAGTAGATTTGGAAGTAAAATTTGTAAGAATTAGTGTAGGATTTAATTTATATGACAGATTAAAAAAAATTTACTTCCAAATTCATTCTCACTTACCTCCAAATTTATTCAAATAAATAATAAAAAAATTTATCATCAAATCCTCTCAAATCCTCTCAATGACTCTCTCTCAAATCCACTCAAGTGAAGAAGGCCTAAATGATGAAAACTATCCTTTCCCATAGGGACTTCAAATTTTTTTTAGTATGATTCATCAAAATTACAAGGAACTTGATTTTCTAGGGAGAGATGAAAGAAAATAGTTGTTCTTGATACGAAAAAAAGGATTAAATAGCATAGGCATCAACTTTGTTTATGGTTGACTGAACTATTACACATTTCAATTCCTAAACCGTTCAGGATGACAGCATCTCCTACGAAAGTTATTTTATGGATGAAGATAGATGCATGATATAATGACCACCCCAGCCACGGCAACACCAACTGATGTCAGATTATAAGATCCTCAATCTGAAAAGAAAAACGAACTGAATTGAAAAAAAAAAAAAAATCTGACAATGAATAATAAAAGCGTAATTGGATGACTTTGGAATGATATTGCAAAATACAGGAATAAAATCAATTTCATACCCCTTGTACATTTATGTGATAAAAATACTTCTAAATAGCCGACTATATAATACAAATAACTAAATGTTCACCCACCACTACAGGTTGCTTCCAATGCTTCTTTATTCCCTGTAGATGACCCTTTCCAACAACAGCAACAACTGAGCTATTTGTCCTCGCCACGTTTAATAATCTGGCGGACATGAACCTGAGTGGACCAAATCACGTAAAATTTATAAACTCAATTATGCATAAACTTTTGACACAGCAAATGGTCAGTTGAACGTGCAGTCACCGTCGATGCTACCCTTTGTGGTACTACAAATCATTAGCAGTCTCTCCATACCACATGGTCTAATTTTAACTAAATATCCTCCACACCACCAGTGAGCAGAGTATACCAGAACCATACCCAAGGCACCCTCCATCAAGAACCCTGTGCTAAATGGTAACTTAATGGCGTGACAAATGTTAACTGAAGCATTATCTAAAGAGTATGGGAAGCAGGTGCATGTAATAGAAGCAATAAATGAAACAGTAAATTGATATTAAGTGCAATGCGACTTACCGATCCCTTTCATGCACAAGAGTCTCCATTAAAATTGGAAACTCCTCATTCATTTTCTGCATAATCAGAGGTAGCATGCCACGGTCTTCTATTTCCTTCAGCTGAAGAAAGCAGACCCAAATTAGCATATAGACAAGAACTTCATAGCACAAACACTATTCAGACTTATCACCAGTACATGAGGATTACGAAATTTACCATTTTGACAAAATCACCAGAGATGGGAAAATGTTGTTCAAAAGAAAGAGAAAAGTATAAGAATTTTGGTATATACCAAAGTGGCATCATACTCCAGGTTCTCCTATTTGTAATCTGTCTCGATCCAAATCATAACCCATTAATATAAAAGGTTCTTCATGCTAATTAAACAAGTTGAAAGCTCACATAATAAAATAGTACATGATGAACATATTAACCTAATTTAGAACAGGCCCATAGTTCTCCAATGCAAATAGAAATAATTTAAAAGAATAATTAAAATCCATTAAACCTTTTCCAGTCTTGAGCGTGAGACTAGACATTAATGGATGGTCCGATAACGGTCCGATAGCGGATCAAACAACATGCCCAACAAACAACAAACATTATTAGGATAGACTCTAAGCTAGTTCTGAAATCATGTTAAGAAATGGACTTTAAGCCTAACTCAATCCTACAAAATTGGCTTATAAGTTGAGGTTTGCACCCAATTAGCCTTATCTCTAGTCGATGTAAGACTTCCAACAAGATTAAGGACAGCCAGAAAAGAAAAAAGGTTTAATCACATAGAATAGATGAGTCAGAGGTAAGCTTAAAGAATGTTGTTATGTTACATAGTAGTCATGGGTTCTTGTCACATTAACAACATATTTAAATTTTTTTTTCTATTCTAAGAAGAGTATTCTAATGAACATATTAACCTAATTTAGAACAGGCCCATAGTTATCCCATGCATATAGAAACAATTTAAAAGAGTAAATAATATGCATTAAACCTTTTCCATTAAGTAGTTTTAATAGATTAAGGACTCTAGCAGAAAAGAAAAAGTTTTAATCAAATAGAATAAATGAGTTAGAGGTGAGCTTAAAGAATAATGTTACATAGTACTCAAGGGATCTAGTCACCATAACAACATATTTACTTTTTTCTTTCTTTTTCTAAGAGTATTCTGACTTACAAATTTGCTAGCAAAACGAGATATGGAACTTCTTCACAACATACAAAATGCCCCTGTTTGGAAATAGAGTTACTTTCCAGTCACTGAATATTCTACAAGGCCTTCTAAACCATGATGCAACAAGAATATACTCTCAAGAAAACCAAAAGTACAAGATATTCTAATGAATAATGCATTAATATTTACTTGCAATACAATCAATTTAACTTCAAAAGAAAAGCAAAAAAATATTCCTCTCTTCAACACACTGGCTTAATGTAATGAATAATACTATTATGGGAACAACACATTCAGGTACATTCTTTATTATTCAGAGGAATATTTTACATCAACATAGTTGAAATTTTCTCTGCATTCAACATATTAGAATGAGAACTCATCTGACCTGCTGAGGGCGATCACCAAGTATCACTTTGCCTCCATATTTGATGGCTTCTTCATATGCCACACGAAACTCATTTCCAGGAAGGACACCAAGCTCACTACCAACCTGTCAGAAACTTAAGGAGTAAATTACAGGATATATAAGAAACATAGCATTATTGGACGTTCAAAGAGTGATAACTGAACGTATTAAAGGATGAGACATGATTGTCCAGAAACCTGCCTTGGCATAGAACCAGCGAAAAAGTACTTCAATAATGTTCTGTTTTTTCCCCAATTGTGTAACCATTTCTTTCACAGTGGGTTCGTGTATCTGGAAGAAGCAAAAAATAAAAAAACAATCGTACAAACAAACAACTAAATGAGAACCAGATTAATATGATGGAATCAAAGAAGTTAGTTGATACTAGATTTGAATAAGACATGTGGAAAATTAAACAACAATAATTACAATTATTATTTTATTGCTTTAAGAGATGGTTTAATTTCAGCCATGATCTGATACCTTATCTATCAAACAATCTCCTCATCTAATATGGAACAAAAGAAAGCCGGCACTCCCTACAAATTGGAATTTGGAATAGACAAATATTTTCTCTCATGTATTTAAATTAAAAATTGGGCTGGTAAAGGGGTAAGGCTTATGGTCTTAGAAATCGGACTTAGGGTCTCACTCAACCAAACCATGTGGAATTATACCACAAAACTTCCAATTTAAAATTACGGCAACTACCAAAAGAGGTCAAAGTTGGTAAGCTAGGCGTGACAACAATTTAACAGACAAAACTACAAAGGAAATGATAGAATAATTACAAAACAATAATTTAAAGGATAAAAACCTCCACATTTTTACGGGTAAGAATTGAAGCACGACTCCGGCACAACTCTAAGAAGACGGCCTGCAACAAACAAAGGCGGACCATGGGTTTCATCATTGAAAATCCAAAAAGTCAGGAAGGCACATCATGAAACCAAGAACCACCAAATTAAGCAAGTGAATGATCAATCAATCAGCCAAGTATTAGTAAGTTCAAAAAAGAAACAGAAGCTGCGGTTTCAGAAATTTCACTATAGCCTGAACTTGTCTACTTGATTCCTGAAATAAAATTCGGCATAAATTTTACTCTCTCAGCAATTCACCAACTAACTGTACTTATTATTAAAGCAACTATAATTGATACGATCAAGTAAAAACACGGTCTTACATCGTCTTAAAAAATGACAATAACATTTCCAATAGAAACAATCACAAAACACAATAAAATAAAAGAATCCATCATTATTCGTTCTCGTTGAACATAGCGATAATGTGCAGCACAACGAAACCTAAAACCTGATTCCGAACGACCAGAATCAATACCTGGGAGACATGAGAGGTTCCGACCAAGTAAACGTGACAGACGCCGCCTTCGGCTGAAGACTCGGACGAGAGGACAATGAGGTTTTTGGATAGATCGTCCGGGAGCCTGACCGGGTGTTGGGTGAAGGCGGAGGTGTCGGTGGAGAATTGGAGGGAAGATAGGGTTTGGGAACAAGAAAATGGTGCTGCGAGGAGAGATTTATGGCGATGAATGAAGGGCGTGACTCGGGCGAGCTGATTGAGAGTGCGAGTACGATTGCGAGTGACGAGGTAACCCATAAGCCGTTGAAACATGACGCAGAGAATTTGATGTTGCGAGGAAAGGTATGGAGCGATCAATGAAGGGTGCGTGGGTGGCAGTGCGAGTGAGGAAGAGAGCCATGAGCAGTGCAGGTGAGAGGCACAACTACCACAAAAGTGACACCAAAATATGACATGATAAAAAGGCTATAGGAATCTTTCTATTTATACACGGATCCCTCCAAAGACTTGTTACTTACGAATTATTTTCTTTCAATACAAAACATTATTTCCATTTCTCGTTTTCAATCTCCCTAAACAGTATGTCACCCCAAACACACCCCAGCCTGTTCGCTTGAAAGGAAAAGAAAATTTTGTTTACGTAAATTTGCGTAGATAGAAAGTAAGAATTTCTTATGTTTCTTTTCAACAATTAGCACGGATAGAAAAGGAAGAGATTGTGGGATGTTTCTCATTTTCAATCTTCGCATGAATAAGAGGATTTGTAAAGATTTAAGTCAATTTTCATATTTATCCTTGCTTTAGTTTATAATTTTTATATTTTTCTTCTAACAATAATAATAATAATAATAATTGTTTATTATTACTATTATTATTATTATTATTATTATTATTATTATTATTTTATATAATATTTTTATTACTAAGAGTATTTTTGTAACTTTCAATTTCTATCAATTAAATCATTTTTTTTATCTGTCACAGTCAAATTCTACATTAATTCTCGTAAACTTTTCTTCCAAATTGATTTTCAATTACCCATAAATCCACTAAAAAAACAACAAAAAATTACTCTCAAATCCATTCAAATCATCTCCCCCAAATCATCTTTTCCAAATTACTACAAATTACTACAAGAGAACAAAGCATTAAGGTTTAGGCTCTTTGTACCTATAACGACACATTCGACCAAATCATCAATTATAATAAATTTTTTGATAATTACCCATAAGAAAGAGGGATGTACAATGAAGGATGTCTCAAAAGTCTCTACAACTAAAGGTGAAAACCATAGTTGAGGTTGAGTTTCATAGCTCTATGACGGGAAATAAGTTTTTCTCAATATTGAAAAAAATGTCAAGGTACTACAAGAATACTTTTCAAATATTAAAATTTTAACGTCTATGTGGGATTTGAAGATAATTAGCCTAAAGCCTTAGGATTGTCACATCTTAATACAATAATTGTTACTAGTGACTATTTACATAATTTTGTCCAAAAATGTTAAACAAACTATAATTTATCTGTCTTCATTCTTCTCTTCAATTTATAGTAAAGTCATTAACTTGGTAAATAATCCTTCCTTTATCCACATCCAATAGTTCATATTATCTCTTTCGATTTTTGTTCCATATAAAAGTTGTAATAATTCTTGATCCTGGATTGTTTCCCACAACTAAACGTAATAAAAATTATCTGTGCAATTTTCTCTCTTTGTTACTTTCTTTATTATTTTAATTAATTGCTAAGAAAATTAAAATATTGAGAAAATTATTAAGATAAGAATTTGTCATAAAAAATCAATTTACCCTTCTTGATTTGTTGTTCATGTTAACCATTTCGTTGTATTCCTCTGATCACCACGACCTCTCAAATTGCCTCTATAGTCTCTTTTTCTGAAGACTACTCATACAATGTTTGATGATCACTAGACTTCTCTAACCCTCTTTCAACCAGTCTTTGTTCATATGCCTCAAAAGAACCTTGAAGTTCTTCTACCTTTAAAACTTCAAGCCTCTTATATTCTTCAATAGCTACAATGATGTAATCAAATTTGGGAGTAAGAGGTCTCAGGATATTTTCTAAAATTGTTTGATCTGAAATTTTCCTGCTGAAGAATTCAACAACCTTCTCATTATCGTCCATCTGTATTCATATTGACATCTCACTATTTATAACTTCACTTTCTTTAATTGCTCAACACCTTCGTTGCATTTCTCCAATATCTTCCACGTCTCTTGTGAAGTTGCAACACAACAATCTTTTCAAAATGTATCAACACTCTATTGGTGAAGTTGCTTTATTATCTTCTTATGTTATTTGTAAAGTGTGAGCTGCGGATATGCGAAATCTACTCGACAATTTTCTTCTTGACAATCGAAAATTATTTTTATTTTTATATTCTTTTCATTAAAAATAAGAAGATTACCTATAGAAGAATTTGCATTGATCCCTAGAATCTTACTCTGAATACTTATAACTAAAAAGAAAATACGTGGAATGCAGAATAAAACTTGTTTTTGCTACACTCATAAATACATCAGAGTAGGTTATAATGTTTAAAATAAACTAATAATTACTTATAAAACAGTAAAACTTATTAGAGTAACTACACATAACCTGCAAATTGTTTAAATTATATTTTTAACGTCAAGGACTGATCCATATTGTATATATTGTATATCTTGGTTATACAAGGTATGATCCATATTGTTGCATCAACTTCAACTACTGAATCATCAACCTTCACTAGCCTCCATAGCTATTGTTAAGACTACCTTCGTCATTGCTATAAAAAGATCTATAGTGATGAGAAAAAAGTTACATGGAGAAAAGAGAATCTTTAAAGTAGTTAACTATGATTTTTTATGGTTTTACATTCTTTTAGAAAAATATAGGAACAAATTGATATATACTTTAAAGTAAAAATAAACTACAATTAAAGTAACATTTTGAAGTGAAATAATATTGAAATCATTATTAAAAATAATAATATATTATATTCTGAGGTGAAAAGATGATCTGAATTTCGACAATGAAATTGGGTAACCAATTAGGTGGTTGGGAGCACTTTTCTCGTATCTTAAATTGTTCTATATATAAACTTGACCCACCTATTGTTCCTATTTCTCTCACGTTTTTCGTTATTTCCTTCCTTAATTGCTCCTTTCTTCTTTCTTCCTTTCTCGCAAGTGTTAGGTATTTCGTTTTTCATCATTATTTTACCTTTTCTGCATTATTCCCTGTTTCCTTTTCATTTTATTGTTCTGATCGCTCTATTTATTTGATCATTGCTTACTGGGTTTGTTTCATTCATTCCGCGTTTTACGTACGCAATGGAAGTTCGTAATTAACCCCTCGTTTTTTTCGAAAAAGAGTTTCTTTAATGCCCAGATATTAATTTTTCATTTGGATTGTGATGTTAGTTCTTTGCTAACCTGACCCTGTATTAACGGGATTTGAAGATGGTTTCTTTTGTATTTGTGATTTGCATGATCATGATAACAGTATCATTCTTTAGTTGAGTTAGTCAATCTTAACCCTGTTTTCAGTTGGGGTTCAATTTATTTGGCATTATTGTCATGGTTTTGTTTTTCTGTGTTTCTTTAGACTTTTGGTGAAAGAAATGGCTAGTGGATCATGCTTTAAACTTTTGATACATTCTAGCTACAAAGTTAAATGGTTCTTCTCTTTATATGCACGGTATTTACGTGTGTAATGTGTCTTTTCTTTGTACGTATGCGCATGTATCTGTACGTGTATACATTCCAAGGACATCTTTCATCAGACTAGTCTTAATTTGGTAGTTGATACATTGTCATAGTTTGTGTTTTTATTGATGATTATGTGCACAGAATTATGCAGATCTCATACTTCCCTCCCTTTCTGGCCTATTTTCTATTGGCCTTTTTACTATTGATGATGGTGAAATAAAAAAATTGTGTTTTCGGATGCAAATGTCGTACTCATGAGACCATAATTTGAGAATTCTAAGGTGCGGTGGTAAGGTGATAAAAGTTGCTGTCTTTCTTGTTCATATTTTGTCGGATGAGAATTAGCAGTGAGCATAAAGACAAGAGTAGCATCATCGAAAATGTCAAATATCAAATCTCATATCTGACTTGTAGTATATTTAATTTCTGTCTTCCAGTGCTTGTTGATTAATTACATCAGAAGGACTTTGTTTGTTACAAGTAACCAAGGGCAACTTTCATGTCTGAATTCGAAACAAACATCCCAAGTGCTTTTGGTGGGTGTTGAATATCCTTGTTCATATACATACTTTTTTATGGCATAAAGATATTCTGTTAGTCTGAAACCAGAATGCAGCACTTTATCAATGGTTTGCTCTCTGATATGGTTTGAAAATTGAAAAATTAGATCCCTTTGCTGAGGCAAATGCTGAGGACTCAGGTGCTGGGACGAAAGAGTATGTTCATGTTCGAGTACAACAACGTAACGGAAGGAAAAGCCTAACAACTGTTCAAGGATTAAAGAAAGAGTATAGCTATAGCAAAATACTCAAAGACCTGAAGAAAGAATTCTGCTGCAATGGTACTGTTGTTCAAGACCCTGAGTTGGGCCAGGTTTGTATGTTTCTGTTCTTCATAAAAAAATTCTTCTTATGTTACATGATTTTCGACAAATTCCATTGGTTACATCATCTCTCATCATTCTTATCATATGTAGGTTATACAACTTCAGGGAGATCAAAGAAAGAATGTTTCTACTTTCCTTGTGCAGGTAGAGACACCGAACAAAATTTTACAGATACTTTACATTCTTTATGTTACTCTTCAATCTCTTCTTTACAAATACTAAAGTTAACTTTTTTTGATGACCAAAATATCTTTAAATAGTGTAAAAAAAGCATTTTCCTCTGTGATGTTACTGGTGCAAAGTGGTGTAAAAAAAGCATTTTCCAAAATAGTATTGTGATTGTGATATGTAAATTCCTCTGTGATGTTACAAACAGGCTGGCATAGTGAAGAAAGAACATATCAAGCTTCATGGATTCTAAGATCTAAGCAACAGTGGCATCAAGATTGAATATCAGCAGCAGCTTCTTATAAATCTGAATTCAAGCAATTTTTAGTGACATCAAGATTCTGTTATATCGTAGCTAGAGTCATATGTAATCTTCTGTGGTATTGTTTACCTGTGTTCTGGAAAGTTACTGCTGAGGGATAAATGGTAAGGATAATGTCTATATGTAAGACAATTGTCCTGAATAAATTTGTGAGTATTCTTCCCTCTGCAAGTGACTCAGCCTTTTTGGTTGCATTTTGTTTTGGGTCATTGACCTGCCAAATTTTGTTAACTGATTGGGTTAACTTGATAGAAACTGAGATACACACCAACCTTAACCCTGCTTGCTACTGTAAGAAACTGAGGGCAGAGTGAAAAGTCGGTAGAAGGTAATTATAAAAATTCAATTTTTATCTATACAAACATAGCTTCTTTATGTTTTTTAAACTGAATGAAAATGTCATTTATCTTATATTTTTGTTTATTTTTCTTCTAAGCAAAAATTCATTGTTTAGTTTTGAAGGACTTATTTTATTATTTTTTCTTCATTTTGACAGTTTGTTATTATAATTACTTGTACTATTATATTTGGAACTAAAAATAATATTTTACACTTTCGCGTTTATTTACTTTTATTTATCAAGAATAATTTATTTTATTTCGTTTCATAACGTGTTTGATGTAGGCTGAGAAAAGGAAAAAATTAAGTAAATGATAACATTTTTCTTTTGTTTTTTTTTTTTTATAGATCATGATGGTTCCGTTGATGAAGAAAAAAACAAGAAAGAAAACATCTGTATTTAACGTATTTATATAATTTCATTTCGAATTTTTTAGCATTTAAACTGCTTTATTTGAATACTCTATTTTGTGAAATTAGTGTGTGTATATATATATATATATATATATATATATATATATATATATATAATATATTAGTATTAATATAGTGATTTATAATCTAATTTGTTAATTATTGCGGTTATTATGACACTAATAATTATATACTGGGAAATAATAAGGGTTAAATATGTTTTTCGTTCCCCAACTATTGGCCGTTTTTGTGTTTAGTTCCTCTTTTAAACTATAGTACAATTTAGTCCTTCAACTTTAGAAAACTCTGATTTTAATCCTTTTTACCAAATTTTTTTAACTTTATTTGTTGTTTCAAACGCGTTTCTCAGTTAACATTGAAGCAAAAATGTGTCGAACAGTGTAAACAATCCAAACGACTAAATTGTACTATAGTTTGAAAGAGGGACTAAACACAAAAACGACCAAGGAGGACAAAAAAACATATTTAACCCAAATAATAATATATTTCCGAGAATTTTGTTTTCGCTTTCTACTATTTTTTTTTTTTCAATTAGAAAAGCAGAAGAAAGTTTTATTCATTTTCCGTTTGCTTTCAAAAATTTATATGTTTCCTCTTCTTTTTATCTTATCTTCTCTTTCAATTTTTCTTTCAAATCAAACAAAATACCTATATTTTAAAAAAAAAATACTAATATTGTAAGATAGATTTGAACGCCCTTGGCAATAAATGATTACTTATGAAAATGATATTTGTTGCAATCTTTTTAATATTTCCCCTTCTAGAAGGTCTATGTACCAGGGCTGGCCTTTCATTTTGTTTTTTATTATACAACATAAGTATCACGTGTAAGCTTTTAAGGTAAAAATATTTACAACATGGTGAGATTAGATTTTTTTTTAATGATGTTTATTCTTTTTGGGACAATCAAATACGTGTATACCTTGAGCTGAATATCCATCACTAATCAACCATTACTCAAACATTGAATTAAAAATTTAGTAATATATTACTGATACATTTTTATTTAATAAGCTAGTCTACTAAGTGAAATTTATATTATTTACTAACTACTATAAAAAATGTTGTAATTTAGGGTTTAATTATACAAATTATATATATATATATATATATATATATATATATATATATATATATATATATATAATTCACTCATTTTAATATATTTTTTTTAGAATTCTTATATATTCCAGTTTTAGCCTCTTTTAATTCTTATAGTTTAAATTCATTGAAGCTAATAGAGATTAAAAATAATATATATAATAATCAAAATATTTTTTTTTTTATGTATAGAAGAAAAATTAAAGTTGGTTCTATCGGAGGAACTAAATGAATAATTCAAAGTATAATTGTATCCAATAAATATATATTGAAAACTATAATTATATTCAGAGTTAACAATAATAATATGATAAAACAGTGGAATAAATTTAATTACAAAATAGGAATATATAAAATATCCCCAAGGATTTAAAACTGCCAAACATTTCTAAATACAACTTAGACCAAACGGTCTTAGAAAGGAGAGCTTCTATCGAACTATTGTACAAAGACAAATTTAACCGAACAGTTTCAAAAGTAACTATTTACACAACCTACTATTTACTTAACATTTATTGACCGGACGGTCCTACACTAACTTTAGGTTGTTCATTCTGCAGAGCTTCCTCCAAAGAATCTTGAACATCTTCTGTTCACATTCATGGAATGATCATTGTAGTGAAGAGAACCGAATGGACAATAAAAAATAATGACAGGAAAATAAGGGTAAACTTATGTAATTTAATTAATCAAATCATACATATAAATTAAAACAGTACATTGAGTATACAATTCAACATATCAAATCAAGCAATCATCATACAAGTATTGTCATCAAAGACCGAACGTATAATATATCATAACCGACCACTTTTGACACTGTCCGGACTGTATGAATATGTAGCTTGTGGTCGTTCGTGCACTCGGTGGTGTAGTAACTAGAAACTCATCAGCTGCCACCTGAGGTTAATCCGTTATACCTCACCTAAGGACCCCCCCTCCCCCCCTTAGACTAGGGCCTCTTGCCATTCTCACCACATGACTTACCCATCTCTATTTGAGAACTGGTAATCATTAGAATTTCAGGATGAACGCCGTGAATTTCCCTATCCATATTCATACTTTACCAAATCCACCAACCATTCACTGAGACATTCCTCCTTGGAATTCTCTTCCATACCAACTTGAAATATACGATCAACATACTTCCTCATCCAAAATATATTTCAGTAAAGTTAATCAATATCATAAAATAATCATCATAATCAAAAGCACCGAATGGAAAGAATTATCATTTTCTAAGAACAAAACCGAACGAAAATGCTAGTTCCCTATAGATGAACACAACCGAACAGAAGAGATTACAAAATCTCTTACAAAACCGAATGGGAGAATACTCCCTATATTTGAATATGACAGCACGTTAAGAATACCCTCAACTCAAGAATAATGACCGAAGGGTCAAGTAACCTGATAGATTCAGTTGGAGCCAAATAATTAAATACTTAACATATTAATTATACCTCAGGTCGAACAATTTACAGTTTAGGCCAAACACTTTGGACTTTGGCCGAGCGTTTAGAGCTAAGGCCGAACACTTTGGGCTTTGGCCAAGCAATTAGAACTTAGGCCGGACACTTTATACAGGATGAAGTTCTCTTCAAAAGACCGAGCGTTAGTACAAACCGAACGCTCAACATTAATCAATAGATTATCGATCGGTCGTCAACTGAAATCTCCAACGGAAGAGAATTCAATTAAGACCGAACGGACTAACTAATAAGAAACCCCTAAATGAAAATCGAACAGACTAACCAATAAAATTCCTAAATGAAAATCAAAAGGACTAACCAATAAAACCCCTAATTGAAAATTGAACGGACTAACCAATAAAACCCCTAAATGAAAATCGAACGGACTAACCAATAAAAATCGAACGGTCTTAAATAACCCTCGGTCACAATTATAGAATTCTGCAGAATTTAGCATATTTAAAGATAACCCTATTTCTACTCAGTTTCTTCCAAAGCACCAATCGTCCACACGTTCAAATAAACATGCAATATCATCAGATCAACCAATTCATCAAACACCATCATTCAAACATGCAACATCCAAAACAACAAATCATAATTAAATTACAAGCTTCTCTTACCTTATAACTGGACGACTATTCTCTTAGCAGGAGAATATGTTTTCCTTGAACTTCCACCCTTCTATAATGCCTATTACTCACCAAACAAGGAAGAGATCAAAACATGATCAGAATTCTTGTGAATAAGAGGTAGATGAACGCATGCAACTAAAGTTTAGCTTGCATGTGCCCGAAAACAGGTTTCTTAAGAAGGAGATAAGTTTACCTACTTAGAACCAAAGTCTGATTGGTGCAAATGAAAGAGCTTGTCACCAGGAATTCTCAGGCGGAATCTAATCAATGATCGGAGGAGAAAAAAAGGTGATAATTCTTAGAGAGAAGTTGAAGGATTTTAGAGAGAAGGGGGAGAAAACTAAGTTTCAGAAATTTGGAGAAGAAGGGTTGCATGCAGGAAGTGAAGCGTGATTTGAAATTTTCACTTTATGTACTACCGTTAAAAACCGATCAGTCCACTCCCTAGCAGCCATCTGTCTTCCACTTTCCTCAAATTCACACTTTCTTTAGTGCCACTTGGATCCCACTTGCTGGAGAATTTAATGGACGTGAGAATAATTCTTTTAAATCTTAATTTGATTTTTCCTTTATATTCGTTCAATTTCTATCTTTCTTTTTTATTTTAATTTGAAACATTTATGAATGTTTCTTTAATTGTATATCTATACCTAATTCTTAAATACTTTATATACTTATCATAAATTAGACAAAACCAGTAGTCGAATAATAATACAAATTTACATTTTTAATGTGAAGTTAATAACTTAACCTCGATTTACATATCGCCATTTAAAAAAAATCAACAAATAAAGACAAGAATAAGTGTTAATGATATTTTTAATGACCAGATAGTCAATCATATTCTAGGAGGACTATTATTGTATTGTAAGGGTGTTAATGATATTTTTAATGACTTAGATAGTCAATCATATGTTATTGTAAGGGTTAAATATGTTTTTGGTCTCTCAACTTTAGTGAAAATTGAAATTAGTCTCTTTGAAATTTTAGACTAATTTAGTCTCTTATCTTTAAAACTGCATGAATTTAATCTTTTAACCAATTTTTGTTAAGTTTATTTGACAAATACATTTCTTAATTAACATTGAAGAAAAATGTGTTAAATAAAGTAAACAACTTAAATACTATCATGAAATACGTTTAAAATGTTAAATCACGTAATTCTAAAGTTGAAGAAGTAAATTGGACCAAAATTTTGAAAAAAAACTAATTTCAATTTTCACTAAAAATTAAAAAACGAAAAACATATTAACCTCATTGTAGTTACAACATTGGCAATAGAATCTCGGCTTTAATATTCTAAAATTAAAGAACAGTGTATTAATAAATATATTTTTTTATTAAAAGAATGATAAAATACTTTAACAGTTTTCAAGGGGTATTTTGGAGTGAATAATTAATATAACATCTCATTAATTACTTGATAATTCACCTCGTATAAATAACCACTTTCAGCTTATTATATTAAAATACTAATTTTGTTAATACTATTTTACAAATAATGGTTCAGCAATTAATAAATAAAAAAGTCATATTCAAAGTATTTTCAGAAATATATTAACCATATTAAAGCTTATACAAAATATTGGCTTAATTAAAGTTTTGTCAAGTATTTGTAAGATTCTGTTTTCTTATGTAAATTGAAAATATCTTCTGAAATTTAAATATTGTATCATAGAATTGATTTAAGAGGTTAGAATAACTTTGTGAAAAGTTAGAACACAGTGATTCACTCAAAATAGATTTAAATTATCCGTTAACCATGACACTATTTGTTAGTTTGTAGCATATTATTGAATTAAGTATTATGTTGCTGTAGATGAAGTTGGAATATACGATCTTAGAAATTATATTTATTCAAAGAAAATGGTTTAATTGGAACCACTGATTAGAAGAAGTCGTGGCAACTTTAGCAGTTTAACACTGTCACCACGTTCTTATCCCTTTCAAGATGACTCAGCTCTATCTATACATAGCATTACAAAACAAAGCATGTTTTTGTTTGATTATAATTGCGTACCATTGTATATAGTAAATTAAGTTTCTCTTACAAAACGTGTGCAAGATGTTCTGGTAAACGCAAAGTCCTTTCTAATCATACCAATTTCCCACACTTTTTCAACCTTCAACATAATCACTTCCATCTTCAACTTCAACCATCAAAAACTCAACTTTTTCATTTTTACACTTGAATTTTTTAAAAAGTAACTGCTTTTCTGATTAGGGGGTTTAATTTTCCATCATCTTCATCCAAAACATTCTTCTTTCCAATTTGAGTTTTCTGCGTCGAAAGCGATGTTGGTGCAGGTGTTATATGAGTTTCTAGATGATTGATTGGTCGGAGTTTATGATCTAGAAGATTGATTACTATATTGTTTTCCTTTTGGGGTGACTTAAAGTTTTGCATCAGTGTGTTTTACGAGGTCCTTTGTTTACTTTATTTTGGCATTTCCCTCTTATTGAAGAAAGAGACAGAATTTATCAGCTACCACCCTCCCAACAACTACTAATTTGCTTCAACTTTTCAAAGGAATTAACAAACTAAATCTTCTTCTTTTTATAAACTCTTCCTTAATGTATATTAAGAACTCATAAATATAATTTATCATATTCTTTGACAAAAAAAAAACCACACTTATGATGATTATAATTTTCTTTTTTAAGAAATAAATTTTTAAATATAATTCACAACTGTTTGTGAAATCCAAAGTTCAATGCACAACTATTCCTGACACGAGTATTAACTTAATGAACGTACGACCATAAGATATACACTTTGTGACAGACATCTTGGTACTAAGATAATTTTTCTTAGATATTCGTGTGCATCTAACACCGACACCTTTGTCATCTACAAAATTCCACGCCAACTAACACGTCCAACCCAACTACCATGTGTTCAACTACCACTTTCCACTCTCTTTTCTTCTTCATACCCTCTTCTCTTCTTTTTCTTCTTCTTCTTCTTCTTCATTTCTATGTACCCTTTCATTCTCCTATGAATTTACACTCTCCTATATATTAATACCGCCGAATCGTTTCTTGTTCTATACACTCTTCTTTTTCAAAACACATTCAATAAAGGTTTTCAAAGCTCTTTTTCAACTTGCTGTTTGTTGCAATGGCTGACATAGATCGCTCCTCTGATAATGCTTCTGCTGATTCTAAAGGTACCCTTTAAGAAGGGAGTCTTCTGATACCTAGACAAGTATATATTTTGACATAATTATTACTTTCCTTGCGTCTATATACTATATAATTAACATGAACATATACGTACTGATACCTAATCTTTCTGCAGTTTTATCTCAACGCTTGTTTTGGGTCATCATCTAGTCTTTGTATGCCATTACATTTATCAAATTTGGAATACTGATAACTGATCTCTCTGCAGAATCCTATTCTCGTTGCATTTTTTTTTTCTTTTTTGTGACCACCTGAGATAGCCAGCTTTTAGTCTTAATGTGTGATAGCTTTTGATATATTGAAAACACAAAGTTGTTCATTGCATTACTTTTAGTAACTTAAACTATGTAATAACAAGTATATATGATCTTACACTATGTGATATGAGTCTATCTATGCATTAGAAAAGTTGTTATTTTCTTTACAAATTTGAAGAGTTGATTTGTGTTATGCAGAGAAATCCCTACAAACTTCGACTGTGGAATTTTCTGAGGCTGAGGAAATCCTTATTGCCATGGTGTATAATCTGGTTGGGGAGAGGTGAGCATATATGCATGCTTTCTTTTGTTGAACCACTTTTACTTTTTCATTTTAGATGAAGGTTATGAAACATTAAGTTTCTTTCTCCTTAGGTGGTCTTTGATTGCTGGAAGAATTCCTGGAAGAACTGCAGAAGAGATAGAGAAGTATTGGACTTCAAGATATTCAACTAGCCAATGAAATGGCAGAGATAACGAAGCAAGAAAAATTTTGTGTGGGATATGAAATGGAAGTTGTTCCAATTATATATTGGTTCTTGTGTTTGCATTTTTCTGTAACTAAAAAGGGGTATGTCATTCTAAATGCCCTTATGTTTAATGTTGTTACTTTATCTTCCACATATCTTATAATGTTCTTATATGTTTCACTTACAATGTTGTTATATGTTTGATTTATAATGTTATATGTGTGAGTAACAGTATCAAGACATGTTTTTATATTCATTTAACATATTTTATAAGATAAGGATAAAATAATTATAAATATGTAAATTTTTGTATTTTTTTAAAAAATAAAGAGAGTAAAAAATAATATTAAATAAATGTAAAAATTTTAAATGTGTCAAAATAATATATTTTTTATATGTTTTAAGAAATCTATGATTAAGATATTTTCATGCCAATATAAGTTTTCAAAAATAATTCTTATTTGTCATTCTTTAAGGTGACAACAAATTATTTTCCTCATGGTATTTGGTTGTATGCATCTAGCCACAGACAACAGCTTTGCCCAATGCTGCATATTTTTGGATTATGAAACTCTATTAAATATTAATTTTTAACAAAAATTATCTATTAAAGACAATATATTTATTTATTTATTGTATGATGATACATTATTAAACTATAGTTTTGCAATTAATAGATTATTTGTTTAAGAGTTTAATTCGTAACTAGTTTAAATTCAATATAATGAAATTTGACCAACTCGTTAGTTTTACTTGACAATTAGTGTCGCAAACGTACAAAGCATTATTTTAGATTATGGTCATTTTTAATAAAATCCGTGTAAGTATTATTTTGGATTGAAGTCCCTCATGATTAACATTGACAAGTATTTCTAATTGAACATCTTAATTATTCATTCATATTATCAAAACTCATGTTTTATGGACAAAACACAATCATGTTTTGTGCTTTAATATACTTCAACATTTAATCAAAATCATAAAATATTAAACTTTGTCGTAATAAATTTTATTTAACATTTTCATATAATAAAATGATCTACTACACATCTCATCGATTACCAATGACTAGCGAGGAAATTGAAAGTTGTCCATTTCATTAATCCTCTCAAAGAAGAGATGAAACAAAGAAAAAGGCAGGTGATGCCTTGCATTTGAGTCTCTTGCCCTTATTTACCATTAAGATATATAATAAAATAATAATAATTAAAAATAATAATTTATATATATCATGTAATATAATATAATAAAAGAATAATAACTAAAAATAATAGTATATAAATTAAATAATAACAATAATAATCTTATTTAAAATAATCACTCACTCACAGTTTATTTCAACTTAATTTCTACCAATCACATTTTATTTTAAAATAATTTAAACTAATTATATTTTATTTTAAATTATTTTATGATTGAAAATAAAATAATAATCATTTAATCTTATCAATTAAAATATTTTTTTAATCTATTAAATCATTCCAGCATCGAAGAATTTTCATATTTTTTTCTCTTATTTTCTTTCATTTATTATCATTTTCCTTTAATCTAAACAATTTCACTTTCATTATTTTTTTTTCCTTTCAAATCCACCTTTCCAAATTCATCATATAGAAACAAACACCGGCAATGAGTATAACTCATTTAAACAATTTTACTATATAAAGTATCCTTTCAAAACCATTTAAAAGTGAAATTAATTTTTTTTTTAGAAATTGTGCTGAAAAAAAAAACATTATATTTCTCTACTCTCAGTCTAATTCACATAAATATTAGTTTTCTTAACTGCAAATGTCATGCTTCCTAACAAATTCTACTCCTTGAAACCTCTAAGGAAGCAAATTCTAAAAACAAACACATAACTCCGTATTTGTCTAATAAATACTTATCTTTTCTCAGCTACGCATACGGTGAATCCGTATACAACAAATCGACAAAAAAAAAAGAAAAAAAAAACTTGAAAGCCAAATAAGAAATTGTTTATCCTAAAAAAAATTATTTTAGATAGATAATAATAATAAAATTACTTTAATTTTTACATAATATTATTAACTTAAAATACAGTTATCATTTTTGGTTAATTTGAATTTTTATATTCTAATACTCCCAAAATCAGGTGGATGATAGACATGATAGTAAAACACGAATAATATTCCCTCATCACATCACTTATTAGATAGAATTTTGTTTTGTCCTTGTTCATACATATCCACAAATTATTTAGGAATAAAAACAAACAAAATTATAAGTATATTAATTAGTGCCGAAAGTAAATTATTAATTCATTTAAAATTTTTAAACATAAATAATTTATTATTGTAGATATATATGCGGCTATGGGTGTCTTGATGGGTATCTTCACCAACCCATTCTATATTTTGAAATGGCACGTGCACAATCTTCATCCCCTTAAGAAAAGGAAAAATTTATGTAATTATTTGTGAATAATATTACAATGCATCATCATGGGTTCATCCAAACATATAAGAACATAGTGAATAGAAAATGTTATGATTCATGCACTCACGGGATTGGATAATAGGTTATTACTAGTTAGATATGTTTGAAAGGAATAAATGTTGTAATTGAAACTCACAAGAAATCCTCATATATCAATGTCTAGGACCACTCTGATTGCTATATTTGCACAATTATAGTTTCCATTATCTTCTACCAACAAAGCATATTATCATCTTTATATGTTGCTTGTCCCAATAAGAAAAGACATAGTTGGTCATATATATCACTCATTACTTCCATTCAACTTTAACAATCCCATACTGGTTTTGCTTTTTATTTTTTTTTTCATTTAACAAATCCAAAATCACAACCCTCTTACAAACTGTATTGTATGCATCAATCGATCTACGCCTATCAGTCGATCAATCATATAGGAAGTTGATTCCAAAAAATTTCACAATTAGGTAAACCAAGCGGTCGAATGTCGAATGTATAATCATGTGACCGTTCAATCCAAGGAATTTACTTTTTGATTAATAAGGTAAAAACATACTTAGATGATATTAGACTGCAATTAGGTCAACCTTAATAAAAAACTACTTCAAAACCTATAAATATAGAGGTAAGATAAAGAGGAAAGTAGTTGTATTTATTGGACATTTAAGACTTAACTATGATAACCAATTGATAATTGAAAACTAACTTGAACTTCAAACTGCTTTTAACAGGTAGCCACCACTTGAATTTTCGAATTTGGACTCTACTAAAGAAGATTCAATAATACATAAGGAAAAGTAAAGCAAAATCGAAAATAACGATTGGACCAAATTGTGAAAATGTAGTTCTCGACCTTACCTACTAAAACACAAACCATTTCACACACTCTTACCATTTCAACACAGAAAATTTTAATTTCTCCCAAGTTGAAGATGAAAAATTACTTTTTCATATTTGATTATTTAAGTTTAAATAACAAGATAGAAAAATAGTTTGAAATCTTGTTCCTTAATTTTCTTTTTAAATTTAATAATTTTAAATTTTGTCATATTGTAACATCCCAAAAATATAGTATAAAACTATATGAAGGAGTCACCATATAATAATAGTATAAAACAGGAAAATAAAGTTAATATTAAAGTTATATCAAAATAACCATAAAATTTAAACTTTACTATAATCCTATACTACTGCAAACTAAGTATATAACCGAACGGTTTTACAAAGAGAGAGTTTTAACTGAACGGTTAATACATACAAAACTATTAACAAAATGAAACAGAAAATACTACACGGCTGGACCGTCTTCTTCTAAAGCTTGCTCCACCGAACACTCCTCTACCTCTGCTCACACCCAAAGGTGATCATTGCAAAAAAAGAGCCGAACAGGAAACATGGACAAAACAGGAAATAAGGGTAAGCTAATGTAATTTAATCATAAACACATAAATACATTTCATACAAGCTTAATTAATGCAAAATCGAACGCTACATCATGCCAAAACTGAATACAAGTAGCCATATACAAACCGAACACATCATCATGCATAGACTGAACACCATGACTTGACCATCCAGATTGTATGAATGTGTAGCTACAGGTGTTTTTGCACTTGTGGTGGTGGAACAACAAGACCCCATTAAGCTACCCTACAAGGTTAGTCTAGTGAAAACTACCTCGGTACCCCAATACCCTAAGGCTAAAGGACCTTCTGTCATTCTCACACATGACTTACTCCTCTCTACTTGAGAATGAGTAATCACAAAATATCAGGATAAACGTCAGCTTAACACGATATTCACATTCATACTTTACAATTCAATCACAATTCGTGAGACATTCCTCCTGGAATTCTCTTTCCCATAACTTGAAACATAATTTTCATAACTTAACACAAAATTCATTCAACAAGCATACTCTCACTAATAAGACCGAGAACCCTGTGAACGTTAGAGACTGAAAGGAAATATCACCCTAATCCATGAACATGACCGAACAGTCATTTACAAGTAAGGTTCAAACATAAGCCGAAAGGAAGTTTTGAGAACCGAACGCTATTCAACCGAACACTTTTAACATATACCAGACACTATTGGCTTAGGCCGAACACTATTGGCTTAGGCCGAACACTATTAGAACCATATACAAGTACGAGACCAAGTTCTACATAGAGATCGAGTCCTATTACAACCGAATACTATTGAGAGTGAGTGCTAGTACATGACCGAGCACTACCAAGACCGAGCGCTAACACTGGCATAAATGCTAGTATAAGACCGAATGTTATACTAGGAAACCACCCTTCTAAGACCAAACGATCATGAACTGGTAGGACTCCAAGGATACCAAATCCAGTTGATGATTGAGTACAGAACAAGACTGAGCGGTCAACAGTAACCACTCAACATTCTACATAAGTTTGCAGAATTTCTACAGAATTATGAACAAAGCCTAACTTAACCAAATCAAAATATCTTTGCCAACATCTAATCCTCAAATCTCGAAGTATAAATTAATTCAAACCTATCCAAATATACCTAAACCTTCATAACCTCAACCAAAAGAATCCCATAACAGATTTCACCTAAATTATGCAAAAACAAGAACTCAGACCAAAAATCCAATTTCTCCCTTTTGACTCGTTTTTTTTAAGAACTCAGAGGTTCTAACAGGTCCAATTATACATGCTCAGACATACCTTATCACCCAATTTCACTCCTAAACTCAAACTCTTATTTTCACCCATTCACTTCCTCAGAACAGAACAGACCGAACACTATACTACAGAAAATCCAACCAGTTCACAAGTTTCAATTATACACAAAATTCAAAAACTATTCCATCTAATCATTCAATTATTCATACATGCAAACATTCAAACAGAAATGCCAACCACAGAAAAGCATAATTAACTTACTAGCTTCCCTTACCTTAGAAAATCTGGACAACTTAACGCCAAAATTCTCAACTTGATGCTTGCACCGAAAGAAACTCTAAGAATACCTAATGGATCACCTTTTAGTGAGGAAATACAAAATGTAGGACCAAGATTGAAGTCAGAAACAAGGAGGGAAAGTTGATGAACACATGCAATCCGACACTTGGTTTGCATGTGTCAGAAAACAAAAATTCTAAGAAGAAGATGAGCTTACCGACTTCAAACTTGAACTTGATTGGTGAAAAGAGAAGCCCTCGCCACCAGGAAAGCTCAGGCACTACCTGATTAATGATCAGATGAGGAAGAAGTAAGAATTTCTTGAGAGAAGGAGGAGAGTTGTAGAGAATTGGAAGAGAAAAGAAGATTTCAGAAATTGGGAGAGAAAAGGTACATGCAGAAAGTGGCTAGAAATTTTGAAAAAATTACTTATATACTACTGTCAAAAACCGATCAATCACTCAAGTACACACTGATAACAGTTGATTTTACGTGTTTATGTGTATATATTTTGTGAACAAATCAACTCCTTCATAGCTTTTACCTTGTTTTATCCTCACATTTAGTGTGTTTTCTAGTTTTCTTGTGTTTTATTTAGTATATGCTTGTTTTTACCTCTAATCTCTATGTTTGAGTGTGTGAAATAAAGAAATAGGAAGCAATTCTAGTGGAGGAAAACAAGCAAGAACTCAAGGGAACATGTTTTGGGACAATAAAAGATCAATTTGAAGCAAATACCCATGTTGGACGCCTTTGGAATCGCACAAGAGCCTCAATTTTAGAATGCTGTCAAAACCGCCCGAGCTGGGCGCCAGAAATCCAAGCTGGGCGCCAAAGTTGCAGAGAAATCCAAGCTGGGCGCCAGAATTCCATGCTGGGCGCCAGAGTTGCAGAGAGGTTCCAGGCTGGGCGCCAAAGAATGGGGCTGGGCGCCAGAAAGTGGCGCTGAGCGCGAAAACTTGCTGTAACTCACTTCTGATGCAGTGAAAAGTCGCGCTGGGCGCCAGGAATCCGAGCTGGGCGCGAATTTTCACTGATATGTCAAAGTGGGTTATTTAAACATGGATCTCGCGATTTTTGAGAGAATTCTCCTCCTACACTTCATTCTTCACCTAGAGAGATTGGGAAAGGCCCTTGGAGGCTATTTGGGGTGTTGGGAAGCTCTCCCACTCCTCCTTGGGTCTTCAAGCTTCTTCAATGGTGATTTTG
>NC_028352.1:9877705-9879152 GCF_000741045.1 Vigna radiata var. radiata | reverse complement strand
TTATCACTTGCTACGCTGCGACCGGTGCACTTGCCGTTGGTTTTGCAGCCAACAAGTTTTTGGCGCCGTTGCCGGGGACTTGTGTTCCAACACAAGGCAATTTGGGCATTTATGGCTCTTTTAGACTTTGTTGTTTGTTGTGTCTTTGAATGTTGTTTTGTTTGCAGTTGGCTTTAGTTTCTAAGACTTTCCATTGATTTAGTTTGTACTTAATGCCTGTCTCGGGGTACGCCTTAGAGCTTAATGCAGTTGTTGAAATGCTTAGGGATAAGGTTTCAGTAGCGGAACTAACTAAATCAAACCAGATGTGCAAATCACCAGGGATGGGGTTGTGTGTTTGGACTCACTGTTTTGGAACTTAAGGCAAGTTTTGATGGACTTCTTATGCCAAGGGATTGGGTGAGNGTTTTTCATACTTAGGAAGGCACAATAAGAGGGATCTGAGTGTTCTAACTTTAGAAAACAGGGAAAGTCGAATTATTTTCCAATTGTATGTCTGTTTAGTTTGTGTTTCTTTTATGCAGTTTGCCTTCAGATGTTTGTACTTTTCACTGGTTTGGTTTGTGCTTAAAGCTTGTTTCGGGGTACGCCTTAGAGCATGATCTAGTTGTTAGGATTCCCAGGGATGGGGTTTCAGCAGCCGAACTAGCTAAATCAACCCAGATATTACTAGTCACCCGAGTGACAGACGATGTGATTGTGTATTTGGACTCCACTGTTCTGGTTCTTAATGCAAGTTTTGATACATGCTTATGCCAAGGGATTGGGTAAGGTGTGTCAAGCTTAGATAGGCACAACAAGAGGGATCTAAGTGTTTTTACATTTGAGAACAGGGAAAGTAGTATTCATCACTCTAGGAGAGTACTAAGTGATCTTGCAACAAGAGGGATCTGAGTGAGGTTATTTAGGAAATCCATTTCGATCATTCTGCATATTAGAATTGTTGTTTGGTTGGTGTGCTCATGTTATGCAAGCTTTGTTTCTTCTTTTCCTTGTCTCTTTGTTTGTGTTTTTCATTTTTCTATTTCACTTCTCTTTATGTTACTTTTGTTTTTATCTTTATGTCTTTCAATTTTCAATTCTCAAATCTTGGTTTCTATTAAAATTGGACTAACGTGTTTGTTCGAGTTTCTTGGTGTTCTTGTAATAAATAGGTATGAAAGTGGATGAAGAAAAATATGCAAGGAGCGGGGAATTTGAGCAATAAGTTGGTCCACCAAAAAGAGAGTTTACTTTTTCTTTCCCTTTCTATTTTCTTTTCTTGTTTATTGATAATAAGTGTGACTTGGCTGGTTTGACAAATATGATGCATTGGTTATGTGACTTTGAGTAAGTTTTGCATGAATTTGAGGAAAACCATTCGTGTTTGCTCATAAATTGGTTTTGGAATACCTTGAGAATGTGTTGTGATTTAGTGAAAACTTATGCTTGTGGTTGTTCTCATGTA
>NC_028352.1:9872623-9874275 GCF_000741045.1 Vigna radiata var. radiata | reverse complement strand
GTAAATACACTATGTTAAATTCCTTGCACACCAACTGTTTGATAAAATACCAAAAAGAGTTTCTTGTGTTGTTTTTATGCACTTTGATGTCTAATTGAGTTATAAAAGGAAGAATTGTCATGTGTTGCACAAGTCCCTTGGGAGAGAACGATATTTATCACTTGCTACGCTGCGACCGGTATACTTGCCATTGGTTTTGCAGCCAACACACACCTGTCTTCCACTTTCTAAATTTCTAAATCCTTACACCTACACATATAATATATATATATATATATATATATATATATATATATATATATATATATATATATATATAACATTTATTTTAGGTACACAAACATTTTTTTCTTAAGTAATAATTTCTATTTTAAGAAACACATTCATGCGTTTCAGCGAATCTTCTAAAGAAGTTTAGTGATACTACTTCTATTAAATTTTATTTCTTTGTGTCAGTTACTCTTCGTAGTCTAACTGGACCTTAATTTAATATATTTTAAATTGTTACCCTGAACATTTTGTTACTTTTACAAAGACTTAAGGTTTTTTCTTATTTATTAAATACTATATACATGTTTCTATTGATAAATTAATTAATTAATAATACAAATAAATTTGGTAAATTAATAACTTTATTTTAAAATTTTGGTACTTCAATATTATTATAAATTGGAATTCATAAGGGTTGGTATAAGGTCTGATGTTTATGGAAGTTTTATATAACGTTTGGTGAACTTGATGTAAAACTATTTATAGATAATGATATTTAAAAGGATTCACATTTGCGTGATTGAAAATGTTAAACCACATGAGTTATTTATAAGAAATGACAAGTGAGTTATTCTATATTACGATTACTCATGGATGATTCTATATTATGATCACACGTAGGTAATTGATGTTAAATCATGTTTTATGTGAATTGATTATATATTATCAAGGAAGTAATACGTTTATTAATATAGTATAAGTATGAAATTACTTAAGGATGGTAAGATTCTAATTTCTACTAATAACCCTATTCAAATAGATGAAGATATCATAGGGTGAAATTTAATTTGTTAGAAGGGTGTTGCTCCCTCCACTTTCCCAAGTGGGTCATGCACCTTCCCACTATTTTAATTTATTTTAATTTATTTTAAAAATATTCTACACCTCCTACTATTTTCTTTTATTCCAAAAGTACCCTACACATTCTCACTATCCTTAACAATCTTTCTCTTACTCTCTCTACATTAATGGAGCATTTACGTGGTTCATTAATAGAGCATTTACATGACTCAAATTTGAATTTGTGATATATTTTCTTGAATAAGTTTGATTCAATCTTATTTTCGCTGCTGAATATATTTTTTTCTTTTCAAATTACTTAATAAATGGTAAAATTTTGTTCTAAATTTCTAAATGGTAATATATATGTGTGTGTATGTGTTTTTTTTTAATAATATCTATAATTTTTAACATTATATTATGTTTTAACTTACCGACATGTTTGACTCAAATAACTTGAATAAAATATTTAATTTATTAGATAAATAATATAAAANNNTNTTAAATACTTAAAATATAAAAAAAATTATTTGTTAAAGATTTAGAATTTATTTAGTTCTTTGGTCATTATAAAGATACTATATAATAATAATAATATATCA
>NC_028352.1:9756535-9868433 GCF_000741045.1 Vigna radiata var. radiata | reverse complement strand
ATCTGAATTTTATATTTTGTAATATATCACAAATTCAAATCTGAACCATCTAAATCCTTCCATTAATGTAGAGAGAGAAAGAGATCTGAATTTTATATTTTGTAATATATCACAAATTCAAATCTGAATCATCTAAATGCTTCCATTAATGTAGAAAGAGAAAGAGAAAGATTGTTAAGGATAGTGGGGAGGTGTAGGGTATTTTTGGAATAAAAAAAATAGTGGGGAGGTGTAGAATATTTTTGAAATAAACTAAAATAGTGGGTAGGTGCAGAACCCACTTAGAGAGGTGGAGGGAGCAACACCCTTGTTAGAATTTAGGTTATCAATTGGATCAAAGTAAAATGTGGCCTGATAACCAATCAACCAAACATAGACAAATGTTAGTCTTTTGATGTTTAGTATTACAAAAATGTTTTTTTAACAATTTTTTTATAATATTTTATAATAATTTATGTGATAGTTTGTGATTGGTCCGTTTCAAATATACGAACAAATAAAATAGTAATATATAATTTGTTGTCAAAAAGTTATTATAAAAATTGTTGAAAAAAATTGTTAACATATGATCCTTAGTATTACATGTAATATTAAGGAAGTTGTCTTAATAAATATGAAGAACAATGAAACAAATATTGTTTGTAGATGTTATGCTTTGAATGAACATGTATTGTATTGTTGTGCATTCATTTAGGGTGTGTTCACTTGGGAGTGATGTGATAACAGAGATGATTTAGGGGAGAATGATCGAGTGGATTTGAGAGGATTTGAGTGTGATTTTTTTGTCTGTTTACTTGAGTGGATTTGAAGGTAAAGTTTGTGAGAATTAGTGTATGATTTGATTGATGTGACAATTTTAAAAAATTTGTTTAATAGGTAAAAATTGAAGATTACCAAAATGCCCCTAGGTATTAAAGTAATATAAAATGATATTTTTTAATGTTATATTTAATTGTAAAAATGTTTATAAAGAGTAAAAAATTAAAAAGAAATTATTAAAATTAATTTTTAAAAAGTAATAAAATTATAATTTAGTAAAATAAATTTATTTTTGAATGTAGTATTTGTTTGTAATATAATTTAGTTCCAAGTAATATGAATTGATTTGTCATGGAAGTGAGATTTATTAATTTTGACATAAAATAAGGGAAGTTATAGTATTACATGACATAAAATAAGGAAAGTTATAGTATTACATGACATAAAATAAAAAATGTTTATAAAGAGTAAAAAAATTAACGTTAATTATTAGTAGTAAAAGTAATATAAAATGATAATTGTTAATATTATATATAATTGTAAAAATTATTATAAGAAAAAAAAGTAAAAATTATTTTTTAATATGAAAAATAAATTATTTATTATTATTATTATTATTGGAATATGTAACAAAATATATATATATATATATATATATATATATATATATATATATATAATTGAATTCACATAAATGTAATTTATAATTGGAAGATGTAACCGAATATAGTAGAAAGTGTAACTGAATACAGTAGAATGTAACCGAATATAGTAGAAAGAGAATAAAATAAGGGATTGTGTATTCGAATTCATCACCTTCGAACTGAATACATTATGCTAGAAACACTCACATCAGTGCGGAAAGAAACCAAACACTCTGAAAACTTTTTGGCTCCAAAGGATGAACCCATTTGAGAAATCAACGACGCCAGGCCTCGTCCTAGGCCTATGAGACCCATTTCATGGTTGTAGTAGCTCTTGCATGGGACACATTGTGTTCACATGAGATCACTGCCCGTGTCTGCAACACCGTAGATTTTGAACGGTGGAGTTCCAATGGAAAGTTTCATGAGATGCTCACTAAGGTAAGCACTCACTAGGGCTTGTGGAGTTGTTGACATGGCTGAGAAACCTCTCAGCCTTTGACAGAATAAGGCTTTGGGAGAGGTTCTTTGAATGAGGTTAATGTTGAATCCTTCGTCTGAGCTGCCATGGATGGCTGAGAGAAATATGTTTTACTAAAGAATTGCATGGGGGCAACAATGTCGCCTGTCTTTACAACACACAACAGAAGTTAACTCACACTGCAACGTCTACAACACAACCGCTCGTAACCGAATGCAGTCTCTACTACCCGAATACACTTATGGGGAACCGAAAACGTAGGAGGGTAACCGAATATGGTATTGCATGGTTTTCTTCAGATGCCTGTAACCGAATTCGCCATCTTCGAACCGAATACGCTTTCAGAGTTCTTCGTTTTCTCCAGCTTTGCATAGTCCTCTTCTTCATCAACCACTTTCTTCTTCATGAGTGCACAATAGCCAACTTCGAGCTTCAAATGCATGGTTATGAGTTAATATATTATATTAAACATTATGAAATTGTAGAGGGGCACATTCGACTTTTACATTACGATCCCTCCAAACCTCCTCTGCTAAGCGTGTGACGAAAAACCAGCACATCCTGCAATTCAATCGCATTCCTTTCTCGCGATTCTCTTCAAGTGAACACGAGTTTCTCTTCTTTTCATAGCTCGCTATTATACGTAAACAGTAAAATATCCCCTAGTGAACACAACCTTAGTTTATTTAGCTTACACTTATGTGTTGGATATGTTGTCTTCTACATGGAAAAAAACCATTAATGATAAGACAAAATGTTATTCTTTTGATGCCAGTATTCAATGAAATATTAAGAAATTTGTCTAATTAAATATAAATTGCAGTGTATTAATGAAATAAATATTATTGATGTTATGTTTCGAATAAAACGTGTTATTGTATATTCATTTAATTTAGTTAACTTACATTTATGTATTTGTTGTATTGTCTTCCATTTGAAAGAAGAGATGAATCTGAATTCAAGGGTTCACTATTCTCATTATTTCAACCCACCAGCCAAGTACTATGTGGTGTGTAATATATACAGCAAAGTCAGAAAGCAAAAAAGATGATTATAGAAAATCATCCTAACAAACTAATAGTAAAGTAACAAATAAAAAAGTAGTGCGCAAGGAAAAAGTGCCAGCTGCAAAAATAAAATGAAATCATGTCTTTCTCACACCCTCCTCCATATCCATGATGAATGTTCAACAAACCCATCTTGAACAAATTATCATGAAACAGTCCATGATAAAGTGACTTTGTTAACATATCTTCCAATTGATGCTTGGAAGGAACATGTGAAAGGACCATAAGGCCATCAAGAATCTTATCACGGATAAGATGACAATCCACTTCAATGTGTTTGGTGTGTTCATGAAAGGATGGATTCTTGGAAAGCTGAATTGCACATTGATTATCACAAAAGGTGGGAAATGGAAGTGGAATTTGAAGGCACAAGTCATCAGCAATATACTTTAACCATTGCAGTTCACAAGCAACAGAAGCCAAAGCTCTATATTCAGCTTCAATAGAGCTTCTAGAAATGATGGATTGTTTCTTGGATTTTCAGGAAATAAGACGGTGGCCATAAAATACACAATAGACCGTGATGGATTTGCGAGTGAAGGAACAAGTAGTCCTATCGAAATCAAAAAAAGCTTGAAGTCTATGAGGATTGGAAGTGGAATAAAATAAACCGAGACCTGGACAACTTTTGAGGTATTTCAGAATTCTGAAAGCGGAATGGAGATGAGATTGTCGTGGCTTGGACATGAATTGGCTAACTTGCTGAACAACAAAAGAAATGTTTGGGCGAGTGTTAGTTAAATATTGCAGCTTACCAATCAATTTTCTGTAAGCAGTGGGATCTGAAACAAGATCACCCCCATCATCTTTGAGCTTAACAGTGGGATTTGAAGGAGAAGGAGCATGTTTTCAACAAGTGAGACCAAATTCTGCCAAGATTTCCAAACAATATTTTCTTTGATTTAGCACAAGGCCTTGTTGTGAGTGAGCAACCTCTAATCCAAGAAAGAATTTGAGAGAGTCCAAATATTTAATGCTAAATTCATGATGTAAAAACTGTTTGACATCAATAATGGCGTGCATGTTATCTCCAGTGATCACTATATCATCAACATAAACCAATAGAACAATAAAAGAGTTAGAAGAATGACGGGTAAACAAAGAATGATCAGCAGAAGTTTGTGAGAAACCATAGGAAATTAAGGCAGATGTGAGTTTGGAATTCTACTGTCGAGAAGCTTGTCTAAGGCCATAAAGAGACTTGTGTAATTTGCAAACCAAATGGGATTCTGGAAGAAGCAATCCTGGAAGAGGTTTCATATAAACATCTTCATATAAATCACCATGTAAGAATGCATTATCAACATCAAGTTGATATAAAAACCAATTGTGAGAAACAACAATGGAGATGAGAAATCTGACAGTAGTGAGCTTCACAACAGGAGAAAAGGTCTCAAAAAAATCCCTGCCTTCAGTTTGTGTAAATCCTTTGGCAACAAGACGTGCCTTATGTCTCTCGACAAAACCAGCTGCGTTCAATTTTTATAGACCCATTTGCATCCAAAAAACTTCTTATTTGGTGGTAATTTGACCAATGGCCAAGTGTAGTTTCTCTACAGAGCTTGTATTTCTGCAAGCATGGCCTGCTGCCAATGATCATGCTGACAAGCTTCCTTAAATGAAGTGGGCTCAATGGTGGCAGATAAAGACATGCAAAAGGTAATGTGAGAGTTAGAACAATTGGAATATGATTAATATGAATGTAATGGATAAGGAGTATTATAAGAAATGTTAGTAGAAGAAAAAGTAGGGCAATCATAAGCAGACAAATAAGTAGGGGGCTTCCTCTTTCGAGTGGAAACTCTAGGAAGTTGATCAATGGTTTGAAAAACATTATGAGAATTATCATTGAATTGCATAACTGGTTCAACAAGAGTATTATCAATGTTGAGAGAAGAAACATCAGAACCAGATATGTCAAAAGCATTTAAAGAATCAAAGAGCTATTGTGATGAGTAGGACCAATGTTGTGATGAGGAGAAATGGGTTGACAAGCAGTAACATATGGAAAGTGAGACTCATAGAAAACTACATTGCGAGACACAAGACACTTTTTTATGAAGATTATATAAAAGATAGCCTTTAACCCCTGGTTTAAAACCGAGAAAAATGAACTTAGAAGAACGTTTGTCTAACTTAGTTCTACCGGCCATGATAATATTAACAAAAGCTAAGCAACCAAAAACTCTAAGTGTTCAAAGATCGGGAAGGTTTCCAAAAAACATATTGATAAGGAGATTTGTGTTTAAGAAAAGGAGTGGGGAGCCTATTAATGAGGTGCACAACATGTTTGATAGCATATGACCAAAAAATAGAAGGCAAATCAGACTAGAAAAGTAAGGCTCGAGCTACATTCAAAAGATGTTGATGTTTGCGCTCAACTATCCCGTTCTATTGAGGAGATTCAATGCATGAGGTTTCTTGAAAAATGCCTTTGGAAGAAAAAAAATCATTTAAGAAAAATTCCTTGCCATTGTCAGACTATAGTCTTTTTAGTTTTGTATCAAATTGATTTTCAATTAAATTGATGAATTTGGGAAGAACAATTTTGACTTTAGCTTTGGATTTTAAAAGATGAACACATGTGAACCTATTGTAGTCATCAACAAGTGTTAAAAAATATTTAAAACCATCAATGGAAACAATTTGTAAGAACCCCAAATATCAGCATGCAATAGTTCTAAGAGGTGAAAGCTTTTGGAGATGCTAACAGGAAAGGGTAATTTCTTATGTTTGGCAAAGTGACAAATATCACAGGGCATACAATTTTGGTATTTAATATCAGGATGTTGAGAAGATAACAATTATAAAATGGAATTGGAAGTGTGTCCTAGTCTATGATGCCACATTGCACTGTTATGTATTGCATTGACAACAAAAATCCTGGATTCAGTAATGACAAAAGATTGTAAAACTTTCTTGTGATTCAGATTGTATGATTCTTCAAAACAGTACAAACCATCAACCTTCCTAGCTGCTCCAATCATCTTGAGGTGTGACCTCTGAAAAAATAAACTGTGAGAATCACAAAATACTGCCATGCAATTAATAGTGGAAACAAGTTTAGGGATTGAAATGAGAGAAACGGAGAATTCAGGTACAAAAAGAACATCAACAAGTAATAAGGCACCTACATGAATAGTCTCTGAAAATAAGACAATGACAGTAGTGTGATTAGGCAAATTAATATGGATTGGTTTGATGGGATGAAAGTTATGAAATAAGGATTGAATTGGACAAATGTGGTCAGTGGCACCACTGTCAATGATCCAATGAGGAAAAGAAGAAGATGTACCTAAGTTATGAACAAAAGCATGATTCATAGAGGATGAATGATCCTTAGTGTGTTGGAGAAAGGCCAAGATAGCTTGATACTAGTCTTTAGAGAAAGTGAACTAATCATTGATGTGATTACCATCAAAATTAAATGGTTGAGGAGAAGCAGAAGAATCCACAACAACCAAACTAGCAAAAGTTTTATTTGTGGGCTTTGGCTTTTTGTAACCAGCAGGAAAACCAATACGAAAGTAGCAAGTCTCCACGGTATGATTGGTTTTCTTGCAATGTTCACAAAATTTGTTGTTCCTAGAAGGGATTTTGCTGGCAGTATAAGTGAGTCTCTTGGAGGAATGAAAACGTGGTTGATCATTGGAGAGAGCAACAAAGGCCAATGCATCGGGAACAGAGGGCTTCAAATTAATGCCAATAAATTCATGTTCATTTTGAAGAACCATAGAAAAGGTTTTAACAGTTGAAGGCATGGGATCCAACATCATTATTTGAGAACGAACTTGGGCATAACTCTTATTGAGGCCACGTAGAAAGCGAATGACATAATCATACTTGCGTTCTTTGTGAAGTTTAGAAAGGAGACCACAGGCACAAGGTGTCAAACAATTACAGACCAAAACACAGCGATAGAGTTCCATCTCCTTCCATAAAATCTTCAGTTGGGTATAATATTCAGAAACAGTGGATGTACCTTGATGACAAGCAAGAATCTGATCCTGAAGGTCAAAAATCCGAAATTTATCAGCATGAGAGAAGCGATCCTTGAGATCTCACCAAATTTCAGAAGTTGTATCCATCCACATCACAGATTGCTTGATGGAAGGAGTCATGGAACGAGTGAGCCATGACATTACCATGCGATTAGATTTGCGCCAAGCTTCATACAGAGGATCGGTGGTAAGTGGAAAAGGAAGAGTACCATGAAGGAATCACTCCTTGGTTTTGGTTTCAAGTGCTACTACCATGTGATGAGTCGTTATTTCTTGAACTGTATTTAGTTTATTGCACTTAAATAAACCAGGGAATTGTGTTTAATTGTCTGTTATTTCCCCGTTTTCCGAATTCTGCTTAATTTGGTCGAGAATTCGTAATTGTGCTAATTTGGATTTTCTGAGCTGATTAAGCGCATTTCTGGTTGCAGAGAAATTGTGGAAATATCATCTGGAGCATTAGGATATGGTGTGGCACATTCAAGACTCAATATTTAGTCATTTAAATTCTAATTAAAGTTGTAATTTCGTTTTCTAGAAGCCCTTAATTAGAATTAGGTGTTTTGGACCCTTTTAGGGGCATTTTTGTAAAAAACCAATTGTGGGGGCCATGTGGCATCTCTTTAGGGTTGACTTGTAGTGTGTGGACCCCACCAAATTGGGAATTCTCGGTAATATGGGGTGAGAATACCGAGCACACACTTAACACTTCCATATCTCACGGTTTTTGCTTTTTTCTTCTAGGGTTTCTCTTGTTTGAACATGCTCTCATGGGTGCTTGCTTGGTGCCATGGTTTTGGACCATTTTCGATGAATATGATGCAGATTTTCTTCTTCCATTGACTTACTTTTGGTTGTCTTAACTTATTTGTGGTGAAAATTCGATCATTCCCTCTTTCATTTCCTTGTTCTTTGAAGTTGGAAGCTTGAGCTTTGAAGTTTTTCTTTGCATTTTCATGGTGGTTTTTGGGTTTGAGTGACTTTAGATTTCCATTTCCTCTTCAATTGCTGCTGTTATTCACGGTTTCCTTTGCATTTTGGTTGGTTGGTTGATGAAAATGGAGTTCTATGTGAGTTTTGGGTTGAAGAGAGCTTAAGGTGTTGTGTGGGTGTTGTGGGTTTGGCTCTTTCCTTCCATATTTCAGTTTGGATGTTTGAAACCAGTTTGGAACCAAAGTTTGATGTGTTATTGTGGCTGGACAGTGCTGGAGTTGAAGGGTAAGTTATTATTTTCGTTTTTGCACAAGAGCTTGAAGTATTAGTAGTGTGGGTTTATTGTTCTTGAATGTTGTTGCAACTTGAAATGGGGTTTCTTGGGTGTGTGTTTTCGGTGGGAGGAAGAAGAAAATGCTGAATGGTGTTTGTATTGGTGGAGAAACCGAAAAGAGCAAAGGAAGGAAGATAGAGGAGTGCAATTAATTTCTTTACCATTTTTGGGCAAACAAACATATGATGCTTCTTTTGACTAAGAGAATGTTTCTACTTTGAGCTTTGGTTTTTGAATTTTTGCAGCCGAGAATTGCAAGGGGATGGAAGGTCTTTGGTTGTTTATTTTCATTTGGTTTTGCTTACATAGCACATTGGGAGAAGCATTCAATATATTGTCCATTTAGCTAGTGGTTTTTAGAGCACTTTTTGCACAATGGTTGTTGGTAGGCTCGGCAATTTTGGTGTTGAAGTGTGGATTCCGAAATTTTGCTCATAGAAAGAGAGAAGGGAAGTTTTCATTGGGATTGTTGANGCACATGTTTAATTTCCTTGAAGAATGGTGCACATGGAACAAGAAGTCAACTCATTTGGTGGATATTTGAAAGTTAAATTTTGAATTGGTATTTGGAGGAACATGATGCACGACCATGTGGTTTTCTTTGGCCAATTGGACTTTTAAAATTAATTGTTAATTGTCATTTAGTCAAATTAATTGTTAGGATTAAATTAGGCTTGTTGGTTCCCTTGGTTTTTAATTAATTTAGTTGCTAGGTTGAGTTTAATGTGTTTGAATTAATGTGAGTTTAATTATTTTTAACTGTGTTTGTTAATTTGTTTGTAATAGTGTTTGATGTTTGAATGTTGTCTAAGGTTTTTAATAGTGTTAATTTAATTTCCATGGTAGCTTAAATTAATTTGGTTGGTCATTGGCAATATTGCACTGTTTCCTTGAGATTCTTGAATTGTGATTGTCTGTGCACTCTGACTTGGTTAATGTGAATTCTATTTTAGCACTTGCAATTGGGTATACGCTTAGTTGCCCAGTTGGTGTTATATCTTCTCTTAGTTGATGTAACTGAATGGTGTAAATTAGATTTGATATTAACACTGCGTTCGCTTAGTTCGCTTTTATGAAAACAGGGTTAACCTTCGCTTAGTTAGTTAACTTTGTTGGATTAGAGGTTTGAGTTGCAACCTTATTTTGTGGATCTGTGATTGGAAACATTGTAGTTAAGTAAATGACCAACCTTCTTTAGTTTGTGTTTGAAACCGTTTTCTTTAGATCTGTGTTTACATTTTTGTTTGCATTTGTGTTTTGGATTTCAGTTAATTTGTCTGTATTCACCACAACCTTTTCAAAACCCCTCCCCCCACTTCGTGTTTGACTTGATTCTTGAACCGCAAAATTGGTCCTTGAGAGACGACCTAGGAATCATTCCTAGCTATACTGCATTTCTAAATTGCAATCAAATTTGTGTGGACTGCGACAACCCATCACCATGTCTCTCTCCCATTGGTGGAAATTGCTCTCTATGAGAAGAGACGAAACAAGCACCAACGTTGGGTTTTTTCCAAGATGCAGGTAGAGCGGATGAGCCGGATTCACTAAGTGATCCGGTGTTGAGGACGTAAGTTGGCTAGTGGAAGCCATAGTTGAATATAGAAGAAGAGAAGAAAATCATGAAACAGAAGAAAGGTGGGTTTCAGCGATGATGCCATGAAAGCATAAATGAATCTGAATTAAAAGGTTCACTATTCTCATTATTTCAACCCACCAATCCAGTATTGTATGGTGTGTAATATATACAGCAAAATCAGAAAGCAAAAAAAGTGATTCTAAAAAATCATTCTAACAAATTAACAGTAAAGTAATAAATAGAAAAGGTAGTGGAAAAAAAAGTGTCAGTTGTAAAAGTAAAATAAAAACGTCTTTTTCTCACACCATTCGAATATCATACTTTTTTTAATAAACACCAAAGATATAGAGAAACAAAGTATTTACATTTTCATATGCTTTGAAAAACTTTTCTTTTATATTAAAGTAACATTCTAAACATGACTTATAATTTTTTAAATATTTATTTGAGATTCTACACAATTCTTTCGCTTCTCCTTTATTACAATAAAATATAGTTAAATATTGTATCAATAACATTTAACTATATTTTATTTTAATACCCTTCTTTAAAAGAAAAAAATATTCCCATCTTAATTTTTCAAATATAGAGCACTTTAATTTGCTAAAAAAATCACATTAGTTTAACCTTCTAATCTTAAAAGTGAAATTAATTTAGTTTTTTTCAATCAAAGGTTTTATTAACGATATTCTTTTTCTGTTAATATTGTGTAAGGACAATCGTGAGAAAACAAAAACAAAAAGACATTATCACAAAACTGCGTCAAGTTTTCTTGTGTGATTTTCATCACGGTATTGTGACTGTAGGAACCTTGCGTAGAAGTCAAAACCATGTTGTGACTATGATAAATGCTGAAGTTGCACGAAATGTATGTCTTTTATTGTCTTAACATATATAATTAATTAGTTGCTTTTATGTGAACCTCTTATAATTTTGGTGAGTTTACAATGTAAAAATTGTTTTCAACGATGTACTTTAATTTTGATATATCAGATGTTAATCGTTTACTAATAATTAAAACACAAATCTCACTGATTATTCACTGAAAGGTAATTTGTAAGATTAATTTAAGAGAGGATCGATCTTCTTGTTGGGTTGAAAGATACAACACTAATTTATACAAGTGGATGTAAACTTTATTATACAAACTGTTTCACGTAACCAAACAAAACTAGGAGAGAAAAGAAGCTGATAAGCCAGAAAGTTATAAACAATTTGAATTGTTACTACACAAGTGCCACCACCATACGTGCTTGCAAATGCAGCTTTCAAGAGTCACGTTTTCGAAGTAAGAGAATAACAAAAGACATTAGATATGATCAGATAAAATTTCTGGGTTTTTGTTTGTTTCTCTTTTCCGTAGTCTCATCTAAGTTACCATTCTTTGAAGGACTTCGTCTAGATGGTGACCCCGTTGCTGTATAAATTGAGAACCTTTTTCATGAGCTTCTCAAAGTTGTTCAAGTTATAAAATTTAGCAGAAAAAGAAAGAGTTCTGACCATGGCTTCATCACTCTTTATGCCTTCATCAGTAAGCTCAATAACTCCCTGCACTTTTGCTTTGCTTTGCTTTCACTTGTGTGCAAAAACTAGTTTAATGCGAACTAATTGAACTTTTCTTTGAGTGGTAAAACCAACTTCAGCATAATTGTTGTTATGGTAAACTTATTTTGGATTGAAAAAAATTATATAATACATGTTTTTCTATCTCAACATACTTGAGAAAATGCTGATGCAAATTATACATGAACAGATAGTGGAAGAAGAAGCCAGGTTTGAAGCCGAAGTGGCAGAGGTGCAAGCATGGTGGAACTCTGAGAGGTTCAAGCTAACCAAAAGGCCATACTCAGCTAGAGATGTGGTGTCCCTGAGAGGCAACCTCAGACAAAGCTATGGCTCGGGTGAGATGGCCAAAAAGCTATGGCGCATTCTGAAGAACCACCAAGCCAATGGCACAGCTTCAAGGACTTTTGGTGCACTTGACCCTGTTCAGGTCACTCAGATGGCGAAGCACTTGGACACCATCTATGTCTCAGGATGGCAGTGTTCAGCCACTCACACCACCACCAATGAGCCGGGCCCTGACCTTGCCGATTACCCTTATGACACTGTCCCCAACAAGGTTGAGCATCTCTTCTTCGCTCAGCAATACCATGACAGGAAACAAAAAGAGGAGAGAATGAACATGAGCAGGGAAGAGAGGGCAAGGACCCCTTATGTTGATTACTTGAGACCAATCATAGCTGATGGTGACACAGGTTTTGGTGGCACCACAGCAACTGTGAAGCTTTGCAAGCTCTTTGTGGAGAGAGGTGCTGCTGGCATCCACATTGAGGACCAGTCTTCTGTGACAAAAAAGTGTGGCCACATGGCAGGGAAAGTTCTGGTTGCCATCAGTGAACACATCAATAGGCTAGTGGCAGCAAGGCTTCAGTTTGATGTTATGGGGGTGGAAACTGTGCTGGTGGCCAGAACAGATGCAGAAGCTGCTAATTTGATTCAATCTAACATTGACACTAGGGACCACCAATTTATCTTGGGTGTGACCAACCCAAAGCTCAGGGGAAAGAGCTTGGCAGCTCTTATGGCAGAAGACATGGCTGGTGGGAAAAGTGGAGCTGAGCTTCAGGCTTTGGAGGATGAGTGGCTGTCAAAGGCACAGTTGAAGACTCTGTCAGAAGCAGTTGTGGAAGCAATAGAGAGACAGAACATTGGAGAGGAAGAGAAGAGAAGGAAGTTGAATGAGTGGAAGCAGCATTCAAGTTATGAAAGGTGCCTTTCCAATGAAGAAGGTAGGGAGATAGCAGAGAGGTTAGGAGTGAGGAAGCTGTTTTGGGACTGGGACTTGCCTAGAACTAGAGAAGGGTTTTACAGGTTCAAAGGGTCTGTAACAGCATCAGTTGTGAGAGGTTGGGCTTTTGCTCCACATGCTGATGTGATATGGATGGAAACTGCAAGCCCCAATGTGGGTGAGTGCATAGAGTTTTCTGAGGGGGTTAGATCAAAGCACCCTGAGATGATGCTTGGGTACAACCTCTCTCCATCTTTCAATTGGGATGCTTCTGGCATGAGTGATGAGCAAATGAGAGACTTCATTCCCAAGATTGCAAAGTTGGGGTATGTGTGGCAGTTCATCACAGTTGGGGGTCTGCATTCTAATGCACTCATCACTTCAACATTTTCAAGAGACTTTGCCAACAGGGGCATGCTGGCTTATGTTGAGAGGATTCAGAGAGAAGAGAGGAACAATGGAGTTGACACACTTGCTCACCAGAAATGGGCTGGTGCTAACTACTATGACAGATACCTCAAGACTGTCCAAGGAGGTGTGGCTTCAACTGCTGCAATGGGAAAAGGCAAGTCATTCACTATCATTATAAAGTACTGTGTTTTTCATGTTTGCATCAACAAAGTACTGTGTTTTTCACTGTCATTAGAAAGATTTTTAATCAGTTAATTAACATACTAAGATGTTTCCCTTTTTTGCCTTTGATGTTTCTGTAGGAGTAACTGAAGAGCAGTTTAAAGAGTCATGGACTAGGCCAGGAGCTGTTGACATCGATGGAGGCACTACTGTGGTTGCTAAGGCCAGAATGTGAAAGTGCTACTTCTGCTTAACTATACTCTGAGCATGAATTTTGGGCAAATTCAACAATTTTTCTGTTGGATTGGAACACATCTCCTTAACATTGAATCAATATTCTGCTATTTTTTGATGTTCAGACTCTTAGATGAGCAGAGAGAACAAGGAGAATTTGTTTGTGTTTTGTGTTTTGTTTTACTCTTACTGTTGAACATGATTCAGTTAGTGTGTATTTGGACATGCATTTGTGGATTAGGAGCACAAAGAAAATTTACGTTTGCATTACAATTAACTTTTCTGAAATTTTAAGGTATACTTTTAATAAACAAATGTTCCATTTATTACAATCCGACACAAAGTATTATCAACAACTGGCCTAAATGGAACATATTTTCAGATTTTTAAATCAACTTTTAAATTTGAATATTGTAAATAAAAATAATGTGGTTTAGAGGAAAGATGTAAATAAAAATGTTCAGTTTCAATTAAGATTAATAATAAATACATCACACTAATAAACACTGTGAAAAAACAAATTACAAATGTTAAAAGATTAAAAAAAAAACTGAAATGCACGTGTAATGAAATAACTAAGAACTTTGTTTAACTTTTCCAAAAATGCTAGCTAGAAATGATATAGCCTTTATAATCACTTTTTAAGTGAAGAAATCATATATGAAGTTCTAGTTCTAGATGAAAAAAACATTCATCAATATCCGAGATCAAATTTGTAATACGTATTTAATAAACTTGTTTAAAAGTATCGGTTGAAAAATTTCTAATTTTGAAGTTATGGAGGAGAAAAATATCAATTTATTAAAATTTTCTAATTCTGTTTTAGTTGATGTAAGGACGTTGTTTTATAAATATATTTATATAATAAAAAGGGATGGAGTGAAGGAAGAATTAAGTTAAAAAGAGGGGGTCTTTATTAAAAAGGAACAACAATTTTATATTTTATTGAACTTTAAAGAAAAAAAGAGAAACAAAAATGAGTTCATTTTCCTGAGAACTCTCTCTAGAACCACTTAAGCCCTTATTTCTGTGCCTTCTCTCTACTGAATCTTCAAACTGAACCAGTGCATTTTCGGTTAGGTGGTGTCCCTGCATTTCCGGAGTCGAGAGTTTCGACTTGAACCGATTGGGTTCTCGTTATTTCGCCGGTAAGCTGTTTCCCCATTTCCTTAGGCCTCTAGGGTTTTGAGCATGCAACAGTTCTGTTGATGCATGTGTCTTTCGTTTCTGTCCTTCCAATCTTTGTTCAACGGTAGCTCTAAGAACTATTCTTGATCACAATTTTGTGATCTATAGGGTGCGGTCCAAGTTCGGTGTGACCCGGGGTACTATAGAACCAAACTTTGGTATAGAGCTGGAAATTTCCAGGTAAGGAGAGCTGATTATATTTTTTGGAATTTATTTTATAAAATATCTGCATGTTGAATTTGAACTGATGTGTTTGTGAAGCTGTCCTGCAATTTTTAATTTTACTAGATGCCCAAATTGAGACTGTGAAGCTGTGTATAATTATTGTGTGTTTAAATATTCAAATAGTGCATGTGAATTTGATGTATATGAATTGTCTCTGTTGAAATTAATCTTTTTTGGTTGAAATTGATCTGGTTGGAGGGTTTGGAGTAAGGGCTCTCTGATAGCATGTATATGGGTATTAAATAAGTGTACAAGTACTTTTTCAGAGTATTGTGAGAGGGGGTAAAACATAAAAATTGGGCGATTGAGGTTTAGAGCACAACAGACTAGTTTAGGTAACTTAAATAAATTAATTAAAACTGGTTGAGAGCCTTTCTTTGTTGGTATGATAGAGGGGACTTAAAAACCTGAGTTGGCACATCCCTGATCATAGAGCAGCCCTGGCCTGGTCCAATCAGTTGTGACTAGTCATATGTGCTAGCGTCGAAAGGGAGTCTGATGCGTTCAAACATCTGAACCCTCTCCGGCGACCAATTAGATAGTGACGTGAGGTTGAAAGCAAGCAATCTGTGATATTAAATAATTTAGCAAGCAATTTCATAATTAAGAAAGCATTATAAATTATTTTGAGGTAATACGTATCATACTATATTATATTATTATAGATTTTATATATATATATATATATATATATATATATATATATATATATATTAGTTTAATATAATATAGGTATAATTACGTAGGTTAATGAATTATATTAATATAATATAATTATACAAAAAAAATTAATTGTACATATAAATTATATTAATATTATATAACAGTATGTATGTTATTATATTTTATTAATATAATATAGTTTTATATATAATAATAAGTTCGTATAATATAATATTATAATATTATAATATGAATGTTGGTTTAATATAAATTAAAAATGTTTTTGGTCTAATAGAAAATTTATAATAGAAGTATAGTTTAATATAATTATTATAATATAGCGGAAGGAAACATGGTTTTATATCTATACAAGGTTTAGGCATTGGAAATAAATTGTAAAATATTATGGTATTGATTAACTTAGATTAAATTAGGGAGTAGTTATTTTTATAATTTGTGATTGGTGAGTAAGGTATTGTTGAGATTATGTATATGTTGATTGTGACAAAAAGTATATGATTACAAAGTGATGAGAGTATGATCCAAGTGGTAAACTAAGTTCCATCTCTTGGTGAGATTCTTAGTGTTTTAGAATGAAAGTAGGAGCTCAGTCTTGGGGGTCTTCCTGACGCTTCAATGGTCTTTCTTCTCACATAGAGAGGACTGAACCATGTGGTGAGGAGTAGCAGGAGGTCTTAGTCTTGGAGGCTTCCATCATGCTCCAGGACGCGGAACAAACTAACCTCGTGAGTGTGGCAGGGCGGGGGAGCCCAAGGCGGAGGAGCCTAAGTATCACAAGCCACCACGGGTGCATGACCCGCCATAGTTCGACTATCATTCTAAAGTCCGGACGAGTCAAGTCTAGTATTTAACATGATAGGATGAATGTTTTATCTTGTTTGCTTTAAATTAATATCTTGTATGTACATACTCTTAATTGTATGCTTTTTATATAATTAGCTCACCCTTGCAATTGCTTGTGTTTGTGCCATGTTTGCGTTTGTTTCCCTTGCGATGATCATCCACTTGGATGGGAGCAGATGGCAAGGAGATACTTTAGAAACATCTCTTGATGGGGGAGGAAATGTTGCTGCCTAGTTCTCTAGGCTTAATTATCTTATCCTAGGATATCTTGAAGAAACTTTGTCATGTTCTAAGTTTTAAATTCTCTATATTTTAAAGGAAAAACTCTAGTACTTCAAGTTTTCAAATTGTACTGTTTAAGGATCATTGTAATCCTATTATTCTTAACTGCTTTCTAATATTATTCATAGTGATACCTTTATTATATTATATATCTTTATAATATAATTGAGATGTCACAGTTGATATTGTTTTTTTTAACTTATATTTTAAAAATACTTTATTGTGAGTTTATTTTTTATTTTTTATAATATCCATAAATATTTATGGTAAAAGATACAAAATTATATATATATATATATATATGTGTGTGTGTGTAATAAGTGTTGTAAAATTAAGCTTTTAAACAAATTCATAGAATATTATTATAAAAGGAAACATTAAACTCTTATATTATCTGGAAGATGTTATTCCTTTCTTATATTAATCGCATATTATCAAAACGAATTATATTTATACTTTAAACACTTTTGATATATAAGTTTCTACTGAGATGATTTAATCTTGACAATTTTCTTTAAAATCTATATTAAATATATCTCATCACTGATTTTATTGCTCCATTTTAAGTTTTTTTTTTTTATATATTTACGTAATTTTTCTATTATATTAGAATAGTTCTTTTACCGAAATCTACCCCTAATAATAGAATAATAATTTATTCAAATTCTTACGTTTAATATCTTTAACATACATTGTATAATTATAAGTAAAGTTATATTATATTCTTTTAAGATTTTACCAAGTTTATAGTAGGGTTATGATTATACCATTTTAGGTATTAATCTTTATTCATTGGCATATTTCCATCATAATATTATTTACCACTCTTGATTATAAACACATATGATAAATGGTAATAAGAGTAAATTTTAAAAAAAGGACGTAAACATAACTCTTATAACTTATTAACTTCACATATTGAAGAATACATATGTTAACACTTCCCACAAAGACAAATACACTCCCAATTTTAGAACATTTGATACCTCGCAATGATGAACACCTAGAATTTGGACTATGTATAGATTTAAAGAATATATATTCAACGATGATATATATGTGCTTAATAACAATATTATCACCACTCTTGTGTATGTACTAATGTTACTTACTCATAACAAATATCAAACAAATCAAAAGATCAACTTACTCAATAGAAAGATCCTATTTTTTAACTAATATAGGCCAGCAAGGCAGCAAAACTCCCAGAGCCAAAAAAAAAAAATCAATTATTAAAACAAAAACCTATCCAAATCAAAATTATGACCAACCTAATTTATACATAATTTTCTTTTAAAGCATAGAAGGTAATCATGAAAAAGATAATTAATTAGTCTAAATTAAAAATGATATAAGGAATTTAGAGTTTTCAAAAATTAAAATTTATAATAAGTAATAAACCAGATTCGTTGTATTCATAAATGAGATAAGGTGGCAAAAGCCTTAAAGAACAATGGAGGCTTGAGTTGAATGTGAAAGCTCAATAGCCTATAAATGAAAAAACCATTCATTTATTCGGGTCATGCATCGTTATGTCTTTCTATATATTAAGGATAATGATATTTAGACAACATTTTTTTACAACATTTGAACATTGATTACATGTCAATCTGTGATTTGTCAAAAATTACTCCACAATCAATAATAATAATCATAAACATTATTATAGACTAATTTTTGACAAATCACAGATTAACATGTAATCAATGTTCAAATGTTGTCAAAAAAATGTTGTCTAAATATCATTATCCGTATATTAATCAGGGAACATCCAATATTATCCCTTTTCTTTTATGCATTAACAATTTTGCTTATTTAAGTAACCATTGGATTAGCGTCTCTTTAATGTAATTAATTTAATTATTTATTATTAAAAAATAATCTTTTATTTCCATCCTAAATTTTTGCCTACCCTTTACGTGATTCAGACACATACCACTTACTTGATTATAGAGAAAACGTAACTTAGAGGTGACCACTTAATTAATGCTGGGAATTATGTAAACAGTTCATGTGCCATGCATAATTAAAAGAATATTAGAATATTAAACATGTCTTCATCTTCTATAATTAGTAGTTTCAAATGCCCAAGTAAGGAAGGAATGAATGGTGTATTCACAAAATTCTATGACGTGTAGAATGTGAGCGTATTTATAGACCTTTGATGGATGTTTTACTTATGGATTAACATCATTTAAAAACCTTAATATTGGTTATTTCTTTATTTGTTAATTTAGAGACATAATTCATTTTTATTAACTAATATTATTTTGTTATCGTTTTATGTTTTTGTATTTAGTTTGACTATATTATTTTCGGATAATAAATTTTTCAACCCTACATCCTTTTTAAAGCGACATAAGATAGACCATTCAATATGCTTTATTCTCCAACTAAATGTTAGTAACCTGTAAATTACTATGCACCTTAAAACCACATAAGATAGACCATTCAATATTGAGTAATCCTCATTTTTTTAGTATCTCCAGTCCAAACAAAACTTCAAATCTATTGTTCCACCTCAAGAAGAAGCTTGATAGGCCGTTTGTGAACCTGGAAGCTGAAACACAATAAGACAGAAGTTATCGAATTCACTAGCTAAATTCTTCCCATCATACTAAGCAACTTCTTACGAATCGTATCAACCAAAAGTTGAAAAAATCATGCCTTAAGAGCCCTCACAAAAATTGGTACACTTAAATACATAAAAGAAAGAGATCCTTGATTATAAGAGAGAACCTCTTGAGATGTCGAACAAAAGAAATTCAAGTATTAGTGGTGTAAAAGTGAATTTTAGTAGGACTCACCCATTTTCCTGAGAAAGTGTCATATTCATTCAAGAAAGATTTCTAATGTTGCAGGGTACCATTATCTCCTCTACTAAAAGCAAATATATCATCAACATAGAGAGTATGAGAAAAAAACTTGATGACATACTCCCTAGCCATGGTCAATCATCTACAAGAAGAGTTGAATTCATCTATGAAGATGGTCTAAACTCTACTTTTTAGACCACCTTTGGAGCTATCATGGAACATAGCTTGAAGTAGTATAGGTTTAATTTTTAGGCCATGTATTTTGGCCAAGTAGTGTAGGTTTGTTTAAGGCTTGTATTAAGGCCTAATTAATGTAGGGTTTTTCCTTAGTTGGACATTCAAACCATGTGGAAAGTATGTGTCATGTGTCATACTTCCATTGGAGAGGATTTTCTTTTAGTAGTGGCCACTTGGCACTCTAGGAATGAAGAGGATTGTATTTTATGAGTGGCCACATGTCCTCCCCTCATTGAAGAGGATTTGTTGACACTTGTCCACTCCTTAGAAGGCCTCATTTTTTTTTCCAATGAGTGTAAAGATGAGAGATCATGCTTTTAGGGTTTTTAGGAGACACCCTTAACCTATACATAGAGGTGTCTCCTGTCATGTATTCATCTTTGATGTTGAGTAAAGTTATGCTGCTCATTTTTTGCCATACTACTCATCTTAAGATTAAGACTAGAGCAACCCATGAGACTCCTCTAGTCACCTTCCTCTTAAAATTGATCTAACCTCTTTTAAGCCTTCAAACACCACACCACCACCATATGGTCGTGAGCTTCTAGCCTTACAAACACATAGCTTTAGCATTTTCGGCCTCTATCCTTGATGATCCACCACATTTTCGCACCATATATCTTCATGGGACCGTCTCCATTGCATCCTTCTAGCTTTGGCCTAACATATTTAGGAATATTGCCATCAAAATTGTATCTCTCAAAGACTAACCATGGGAAGCATAAAGCTTTTAGAAATTAGCTCTAAGATGTCCCTGTTCAAAACCTCCTCAACAAAACAAAAAAGTGAAGAAAAAAGCGATCTCCCGGTCTAACCCCTCTTTACCATAAGTGAAGATATGAAGAATCCATGTCAAACAAACCTACATAAATACCAAAACAGTGCAACACTTGAATTAAAAAAATGTTAATTGATGGTATAAAAACCTTGATTATGTGAATCTTGATAGTTGATTACATTACCACCTTATACCTTTTTAGATAGAAAATTAATAACTTTAAAACTAATATAAATACAATTTTTAATACTCATTCCTTTAATAACATTATTTTGATTAAAAGAAAAAATCTTACAAGCAATCACTACAAGTCTATCAACTAAAATTTTTATAATGATTTTTAAGCGAAAATTAATCACTGCTATAAAATGAAAATCATACATTTGCCTATCTATTGTATTTGAAGTTCAACTACTTTGTTAAGTTTACATTCGTTGTGCACAAATATAATATTATTTCTATTGTATTTCACGTTAAACTCCTTTACACTCGTAAAGCTAAGTTTATATACTGAGTAAAATTAAACATGTGTTATCATATAAATAACAAACTAAGTAGGCTACTAAAATCAATGGTAATAATATCTACAAATTCAACCATCATGTTTTAGTTGTAATCAACACAATTTTCTAACATGATTTAATAAAAAATATATATAACATCATCCTTTCTCATAAGTATTTAATTTCTTCTTACACAAAATTGGGGATCTCATTCCTCATTATTGTAGACATGGACGAACGAAAGTAAACAAAACAAAAATTAGTAAAAGGAAATACAAAATAATAAGAAAGAAAAGAAAAAACTTTTTAATTATATGTTTAGCTAAATGGTTAGCTCACAATTTTTATTTTTGTTGATTATTGTTATCTTATTATGAATTTAGGTTTACGCCGACAAATCTTTAAAAACATTTTGATGATGTTAACATTTTTTAAAGATGTACAAAATTTCAAAAATATCAAATATAAGAATATAATAAAATTAAAAAAATATATGTATGTATTAATTTATATTTACGTACGAAAATTTGGTGTAGACAAACTCCTCTCACACTACTACGCATACGCTCGACATTGAGTACACATGCTTTAATTTTAATTCGTTATGAAAGTGAAGTAAACCTTAGTTATTATTATAAGTTTATATGCTTATGTCTTTGTATCGTCTTTGAATAGGCTAATATACGTGAGAAATTTATCTATAATTTGTATGTTGGAATATACTCAAAGTGTAATTTTGATTTTAAAATTACTTTTACAATTTACGTATTGGATGAGAAATATATTTTAATAAAATAACTAATTACTAAAAGCCCATGGTTAGAATTTAATTCAAATTTAAGTTTCAATATTTTTATACTTGCTTAGTTGTCAATTTATAACAATATTGTTCTTAATTTGTATTTCAAGAAAAAAAAATTAAATTAAATGGATAAAATTAAACTATAGTTTCATTACTTAATTCGAAAATTATGCTTGACTACCACATTATTACAAAAGTTAATCAAATAAAATTATTTAAAAAAAAAAAAAAAACTCCTTCTCACCACATATACGACTTTTAACAAGTGTTTTTTCTATTTGATATTCTATGTAATATAATCTAATTTTATAATTTTGTTCTTATGTATTTGATCCGTACGGCAGAATTTAAAAAACGCTCTTAAATAGTTTTTACTTAAAAATAAATATGAAATATTTTAAAACTTATTTCGTCTGTAAAATAAATGAAAATAACTTGAATTGATTTTTTTAATACTCGAGTTAAGCTCTCTAATTTCATAAAAGAAATGCAGAATTACGTAATACTATTAAAACTATTTTAAGAATAAATAAAGCCTAAATAATTAAAAGTATCGCAATCATTTTTTGGAATCACGTGGTTTGAGAAATGTTAATTGCATTGCTTTAATGTGAGAGGGAAAGGTCATTTACAATTTTTTTTTTTAAATTGTTTGCATAACATTAATATAATTGATTTAACTACGACACCTCTTGTCCCATTATAAATATCCATGAATTCGAAATCCAAGTATCAAAATCGACTTTTCACATCAAGATTCAAATGGGTATGACATAAAATAAACAAGACTTCAAAATTTATAGATTTTTATATTGAAAGTCTTTTTAATAAAAAAATTCAAAAAGAAAAAGAAAAACATGTCTTTTAATGTTGAAAGGTAAAAAGAAAAGGTCATAGTTAAAATTTTCACCATTAAATATAATAATTACGGTGAACAATATACAAGTAAAAAAGCAACAAATTTATTGTTAAGTTTAGGAAAATTATTATCTTAAGATTTGTTAGTTATAAGTTATGTTTTAATATTTTATAAAAATTTGTTCATGTATAAAATATTTTTGGTGTTTTTTAAAGAATATATAACTTGAAGAAAAAAAAACATTTCTAATTTGAATCTAAAAACTATAAGTTTGTTCACGAAGTGAGACATGATATATATATAATCTTTAAATTTCTACATGTAAAGTATTACAATTTGGATATTTAGGTAATAAATAAATTTATGAGTGTATAATATGTATTTAAAGCCTTTCTTAAAAATCTATATAACTTAGTAAAATATATAAATAATTGAAGGATCTATAAAATATAAAAATTATATATTTATGTAGTATTAAAAATTACATCTCTTAATAGATAAGAGATGACCAACACATTTTTTTTACACACAAAAGAATAAATAGCTTGATTGTGTTTGATAGATAAGTTTCAACAACTTGGACACACTAAGAAGAGTTCTTCTTTCTACACGCAATGAAACCACAAGCTTCATTAACCACTCAAAGATTTTCCAAACAATACTCTTGCTCTCTAATAGTTTAAGTGACCCTTAAAGATTTTTGAAACACAATATTTATAAGCTAAGATTCGAACTAGGTCACAAGCTTAAAAGACAACTTTCAACTGTTAATGATAATTGATTATCTTAAGTGATAATCGATTATCTCAGATCGTTATAAAAGGATTTCTCTATGATAACCTATTATCTACGAACCTTGGTAATTCTTACTTTTCGGAGATAAATTGGTTATCCCAAGTGATAATCGACCATTCCAGTGAACATTCTAAACTAAAAGAACATATACAAAAATAAATTTCAAATGAATAAAGCTATTAATATTTAAATTACAATAAAACAAAAAACTTTAGCAGGAAATCATCCAGACATGTAAATGCTTCTTCAATTGTTTGAGTATTTCATCATCAAAATCTTTCAAAGCTTTGTACCAGGTTATCAGTAACATATATCATACTATCCATACCCGCAACAAATTAAAATTAAAATTTAATTTATATTTTATTCAGCTAAATTTAATTGGCATTGTTAGATATATTATCTTTATTTTATATTTATCTTTTATCTTTAGTTAGTTTGTTATTATTTGGTATTTGTATTTTGGACTTAACCCATATTTCTTCTATTATAAATCCTATGTGTATATTCAAAACAAGGGAGATTAATCTCATGCATAATTTTTCACTATATTCAACATGGTATCTAGAGCCAAATGTTCTTTTGAAGAAAAAAATTCTTATTGTCTTTACCACTACATTCATCGTTGTCAGCGGTGGTGTCATCTACCTTGCCGACGGTGTCATCGTCTACCACTGTCACTATGTGAGTTCTAGTTTCGACCGATGATCACATGGTTTTGATCATCTCGACTATGCGACCACCATGCCATTAACGACACCTTCATCGGAGCTCCTACATGCTCTCAGTTCCTTTTGAAGTTATGAATTTACTCCCTTTTTCGTCGTACATGGTGGCATGTCTAGTTGTAGTTCAGAGCGTCAAGGTCACTCGTTTTCCATTTTCAAGTTCATTATGTATTCTTATACGTCTTGTCTCCTCTCAGACAGCTATTCAGAGCATCAAGGTTGCTCATTTTCCTTTTTTAGGTGCCTTAATCTTGGATTTTTTAAGTTTTTCTCTCTTGTTCATCCATGGCTTCTTCCACTGTCATCTCTTCTGACCTCCCTTTTTTCATCACTGCGTTTGACCCGTTCACATATGTTTTTTCTCCCATGGAAAAGATGACTTTTGTTAGTTTATTTATAGTCTTGATGACTCTCCAACAATGACATCTTTATCCACTGGATGTCAACAATGCATTCCTCAACGATGATTTGCAGGAAGAGATTTACATGTAGTAACCTCCCAGATTTGTTGCTCAGGGGGAGACTTTTGGGTTGGTATTTCGTCTTCTATATTGTCTTGCAAATCATTAGCAATTTGATGTCACTCGAGTGCAAAAGCAGATATTTTCACTAAGACTTGATGAATTATATTAGTAACAAGCTTGGTACATATGTATGTACTAGCTTGAGGGGGAGTGTTAGATATATTATCTTTATTTTATATTTATCTTTTATCTTTAGTTAGTTTATTATTATTTCTTATTTTTATTTTGGACTTAACCCATATTTCTTCTATTATAAATAAAGGACCCTATATGTATGTTCAAAACAAGGGAAATTAGTTCCATACATAGATTTTTACTATACTCAACAGAAATTAAAAATTATTTTATATTTTATTAAATTAAATTAAATTAAAATTAAAATTTATATTATATTATATGTTATATTTTTTGTAATTTTATTTAGATTTTATTTTAAAAATTTATAAAATATATTTATTTTAAATATATGCGAGTATTCACAAATACCTACGAGCTTTAAAAATCAACGAGTATCATTTAAACAAGTAATGGGGTGGGTAACAGGTTGAATTATTTTATTACAAGTTGGGTAGCGGGTAAGCACTATTTGTGCTCGACCTAATCTATTGTCATCCCTACCTAAAACTCATTGATTTAGAGTGTTCTCCAAAAGTTTCACCCAACACTAACAAGATTGTGAGATTGGCACTAAGATGGAGGTGCCTAACATTGCACCAAAAGTTTAAGATTTATATATGAGCTTTAATTTATTAATTTGACTTCAAGGTTATTTACCACTTAATATACTCCATATATCTTAGCTCAAGAAGCACCAATCTGAAAAATTAATTATCTCACATAAATCTCTCATCAATACCATTCAAATTAATAAATGCAACTCATCAACCTTATAACCAGTCAAATTTATCTCATTCATCAATAACAATCAATCACAGTTTAAATTTATACTACAAATCCTTACTAGACATAATTCAATTTTAGATAACCAACTTCCCTTACTCGTTCTCATATTCACTTCAACTTTTCACCAACAAATTTAGTATATTAAAGAACCATATTCATCAATCAAACAAAACTACAATACATGTTAAATTAAATTGATCATAGTGACAAATTCATCAATCAACCCATTAATCAATCTCAACAAAAGTTTTTTAAATACCTAATTCTCCTTACCTGGCTTATAAGTACAAAACATAATCACCTTTGCCTCTAAGCACTCCTAACCAAAGAAGACAATATTTGCACACAAAAAATTTATATGATATGATTATATCATGACAATCATAATTAAATAAAGATTTATCTAGAGCTTTAAGATGACACATGCAACCCCCAACCTCAAACATGCATTACAAAAAAAAATAAAGAACTTTAAAAAGAACAAAAAATGAACTACTCTATTAGACAAACTAATCGGACAAAAAGATAGACTTTATCATCAAGAGTCCTATGACGTACTTCATTCTTCAAATAGATAAGGATAGAGTGAAAAATATAAAATATAAGATAAAGAAAAAATGTCTAGAATTTTTTTTAAAGAATTAATGATTTTTATAAGAATTAAACTAGATTACTATATATCTTTATTTATAATATAACTTTTATTAATAAAATAATTAAATGTCATATATTTTGAAGTCACTAATATTCTTTGTTGTTTTCTAAGTCCTTAATATTAATAAAATAATAAAGCATTTTTCATTGTTTACATCTTCAATCAATTGGGTCTGTGTAACGTAATGCACCATAAATTGGTCCTAAAATAATTAAAGTGAAAAAAATTATCTTTACAATTATAAATTAGCAATCTATTCAGTGATTGAAATTACAATCGCTAGACAAAATGGTTTCTAATTATAAATGCTTGATTACACCTAATTCTCAATTCAACACAATCACCATATTCTAAAGACTTAATTAGTTTCAAGACAAAATTTCCTTATTATAAAAGATATGCATGCGCAATTTCAAAAAATAAATTGATTTATAATTATCATTTTTGAAGCATATTTTTATTTTATTTATCATAGGGAACAATATGACTGTCTTTTTACAAATTCAAGGACTAAGTTGTACATAATGTACGATCCCAAGAATTATATTGTGATTTGGCAGATTCCAAAACCCAATTTTTAACAAACCAATACATTTTCAGAAATAAAGTTGGTGATGGGAAAGAATAGGTTTTTCAGCCATACATATTCAATAATTTACTTTTATTAATCAATATATTAAATTTATGATAGAAAATTAGGACCTTCAAGAGACAAAACATGCATCCAGTCCCATAGAAACATTACGTGCCAAAGGGGTCTAATCCTGTCATTCCCTTCAATAAATAATTAGAATGTTAGGTAAAAAATAATTAAAACGAGACCCGATTCTTATTTCTTTATTTGAATATGTTAATATGGTATAAAATAATTAATTAGATCTAAAATTTTTAACTTTTTTATCATAAAGCATATACTTTTATCAATAATTAAATATAATATTAATGAAAATGTATGTTTTATGAAATTCCAGCTAGCAATTATCACACAATAAATATCATGATTTTGATTCAAAAAAGAGTAAGTCAACAAAACTTCAACGGATTTCTCTTTTCTCTTTTAAGTTTACTTACTACGGCAGAGTGAATATGATTTTGTCTATCAGAAAACGTAATGCTTTGGCTAATAAAGTGCATACCATAACGTATTATTTTGTATGTCCATAATTGCACGATGAATATAAAGAAAGTATACTATTGTTTTAGCAACAATGATCCAAGTTAGTATTTGCAGCAAATTTCCTTATAATAATAATAATAATTAATATTAATGACTTATTAATGACAATAGTAATTTATTAATAACAATATTGATTTATTAAAAACAATAATAATAACATTAATTTACCACAATTTAACATTTAATTTATTAATAGTATCTTTCATATGAATTTTCTCATAACAATCAACACTACTTAATCCTTAAAAATTAAATTAAATAGGACCATATATTTTCACTAAATAAAAAGAAATATACTTTTAACACACAATTTTTTATATTTATTTAACATTGTCTTTCTTTATTCTTTACTTTCTTTTAATTTTTTTTTTTAAAAAAAAAAACTACAAAAATTCATTATTTTAAGATATTTTACCCTTACTAGGAATGAGTAATCAAGATAAAACTTGAAAAGAAAAAAAGAATGAAGTTTGTAAATTATCAGTGCATTCAAGTGAACCAAATGCATAATTTTTAAAGAAGGAATCATTTCGGTAACCTCAAAGATTGATGCTATTGCCCTTTCACTAAGGGTTAAGTTTAAAAAAACATGAACACATTAACAAATAGGATGAATTGGATGCACCATTTATTTAGCCGATAATTAATACTAAATTGATAAGAAGCATAATAAATTGTTATTTACTTATATATATAAAAATAATATTTTAACACCAATTTTTTGACACCATTTTTAACATTGCACACGTGTCAAAATGTAGTTGGACAATTTCAAATTAAAAAAGAAATTTTGGTTTTTCTCTTCCAAATATGTCCTTACCTCAGTTTTTTTTAATTTGAAATCGTCCAACCATATTTTGACACGTGTGCAATATCAAAATGATGTCAAAAATTGGTGTTAAAATATCATTTTCCATATATATATATATATATACATATATATATATATATATANTATATATATATATATATATACATATATATATATATATATATAAGTCCTCGTACATTTATAGAAATGGTGTGATTACCTTAATCGAAAATGCAATGCATGCGTAGCTTTGAGTCGTTGGAGACATTAATTTGTGTCCACGGGGTCTGTTCTCAACGCAGGATTCAACAGCCTAAGATTTAGGAAAAATCCAATTCCTTGATTTTGATTTTTGCCAACTCAATCCCTAAATCTTTTTCACGTCTATAAAGTGACGATGAGATCAGAATTTGATCTCCGTTCAACAACACTGTTTTATCTCCAAAAGCCAGTTTTGAAACCCTATTATCCAGAAGCCATGGCCACCAGGGACCTCAAACTTTTAAAAAGACAAAGAAGCATCAGAATCTGTCTCTGCGTATCCTCACTTTTGATCCTCATTGCTGTGATCATGATCTTGAGTTTTGCCATCTTTAAGCCCAAAAACCCTTTGGTATACGTCAACCCTGTTGACCTTGAAAACTTTCAAGTCCTCTCACCCAATTCAAGCAGTGCCCCTTTGCCCTTGGTCATCACAATTCAGAACCCAAACTATGCAACTTTCAAGAACAGAATTTCCAGTGGCTATCTCAAATATGGCGACACCATTATAGGAAAAATTCCTCTGGAATCAAGATCTTACCCTCCAAGAAGCATCACAAATGTGACAGCCACTGCGGACATTCAGACAGATTTATTGTTAAAAGATCCGAACTTTATGTCGGATATGGCAGGTGGAGGCTTCAATATGACATCAGAGGCTAAACTTTCTGGGAAAGTGAGTGTCTTGAAGTTTATCAGGCTGAAAGCCAATGTTTATCTCTCTTGCACCATCTCTTTGAACATATCAGCTCTTCAGACCACTTCCACCTGCGTCTCCAAACTCAAGCTATGAATTCCTAATTTCATATTGCCGACATTGGTTGATTCTGATGCTTTATATAGCAGAGATGCTCTGATGTTATTATAGTACCTGCAATCAAGTGAAAAACTCTTGGAATTCAGGAATGTATAGTAACTTTTAGGTGTGTTTCCCTTTGCAGCACACGAAGATTGTTGATTGATAGAGTGAACACATTCATATTAATAATAATGCATTCCAATTATTTTATATTATTGATGTTGTTCTTATCATTTTATCATTCTGGTATTCTTTTGACACGCTTTCGTGTGACAGAAAAACAGAGCAGAAAGGTAGAAGAAGCACAAGTCGTAGTAACAATCACAATGATGATATCTTTATTATTCATTGTGCTCGTTATCTCTTTATTCAATGCACACAATCTCTGCTGAAAAAACTTTCCCCTATAACACACAAAAATATATTTGTATTTTGTTAAATATTATTTAATTTATTATATAATATTAAAAAAGAATATTTAATATATCCATGTTATTAAGGCTTCACTAATATTTATTTTTGCAAAGTTTAATATTAAACTTTTGAATTTTAAGAAAAGTAGGTGAGAAAGTCAATTGTTTTATCTGGATAAGGAAATTCGGATATGAGAGAAGTATTTATCTAAACATTGTATTTGGAAAATTAAAAAACAAAATCTTTTAAAAATAATTCACATGTCATATATTTTAATTTTCTTGGTAAAATGACTTGTCCTACTCATGCTTAAGGAAGTAGTAAAAAATAATTTTGCAATCATTTTAGACACAAAAATACAACATAGATTAACATTTTAAATAAATTAGTTAACTTCGTGTAAACATCCAATTTTATATTTTTATTACTTATTCTCATATATATAATAAATAATTAAAATCAATATTATATTTTTTTTCTATTTTATTTTTCAATACAGATATTAATTATAAATATTTTTACTAGAATTTATGCATTTTCTTTTATTCTTTTAGATCGGTTTGTTTAATAAAAAAGAATTTTTTTTCGAATTATTGAAAAAAATTTATATTTTTTTCTCTTTTAATTTAATTGAAAATAAATTTTTATGTAATTAAAGAAAAACTAGAGTTATTTTGCATGTTACAATTTTGGGCCAGGTCGAATTTTGTTTTTTTTTTCTTCTTTTTTTCTCTTGTCGAGTTTTATTTGTCCTTTTAAGCCCTTTTGCATAAAAAAAAAAATAAAAAGTTGTTACCAACTATATACAAACTAATATGATTTGTTTACATATATTTTAAATCTTAGTCAACTAGTTGTTTTATTAGGAATAACACATGAAAATTGAGTATTTTAAGATTTTGCATAGAAGATTATGTCTTTTAATATGGTACTGAATTTTTCCAATGAATCTGAAAAATACATTAGAGAATGTCAATGTATAGTATATGTATTACCTTTTATAAGATGATATTTTTCATATTTTCATATTTGTTTTTGTAAGTAATTGAATTAAAAAACTTTGTTGTTTGAGTTATCCATGGATCTAACTTCATTTTGATAGGAATTTTCAAAATTCCTAGCACATTTGATGAAAAAATTGACTAATTTAAACAAGTTAATAGATTTTTCTCCTTTTTTTTTTCTTTGTTGTGTTGCGAAACTTGTTATTGCAAATTAAGCTAACAATTATGTTTAATTATTTAAAGTTTTAATATATTTTTATGTATTTAGTTATTAGTTATATATGGTTCATTATTACTTTAATAATCTGTTTTCTTTGAATTTTATAAGATAGAAAGCTAATAAACCCACTAGTTAAAAGGGTTTGTGAAACCATTTGGATTCTGTTTTTCTTTTGTTTCAACCTTTTTCTAAGTTTTTACTTGATTTCTATAATAGTATACGTCATAGAAAATAAATCTTAGATTTCTTCCTTCTAAGCTCAATGAACATTTCATTCTAAAGTAAAATTAAAAAACTCTTTCAATTATGAAACAAATTAATATAAAAATTGCCTAATTAAGATGAAAAACAGTAAGTATTTTAAAACAATCAATTTAATTCACCCAATTACAAAAAAACCTAAGTTTACAACATGAGTCGTTAATTCGATGTTGTGTTTATCTCCTTTTTATTTCATTATTTATTGTTAAACACTTTTGTATTTGAACTTTATTTCTTGAATTATGTCTTTAAAGCAAAATAATATTACGATTTTTGTATGAGCTTAATAAAATTTTTGTAATTAATACATTATCATTTTAGTTTAAGTTTTTGAAGTATTTATTTATATTTATTTTGGCTTAATATTTGAAATACTTTTGAATTTTCCTTTACGTTATTCAATATTTTTTTTTTATCATAAGTGTATCATATAATATAAAAAAATAAAAAACATATAATAGTAATCAATTCAACTCCAAGATTACGAAATATATATTAAAAAGCGTGGGCATAATTGAACTGATATAAGTAATTTTTTTAAACAAAAAAAGTTAATTGTTTAAAGGAAAATTTTATCACATACTTTTAAATATATTATGTTGTAAGGACAATAATTTTTCCTAATCTAATAAGAATGCGATGCTTCTTTATTGGTTCTATGCAAGTTCTCTATCGATCAAGAGGTAGTTGAAGATTTTTCATATACAAGATAAATTTATCTGTACCTTATATACTAGTTAGATTTATTTTTGTTTAATAGTATGACTAAATTACTTTGGACTTGACATAGTAGATATACGTTATATTCCACTTTATAAAAAAATATTAAAAAAATTTCAAAATTGTATAATGCTTTTGTGTAAGATAAAAAGAATATTTTTATCGAAAAGTTTTTAAAAATAAAGGATAAAGTAAACATTCTAATATTATGTTACAAACCAGCACCAAGTAATTTGAATATAGAAGTTTTAGATCTGTTTTTTTAACTATATATAAGGAACTGAAAACAACCAAACATTATAAACTTAAACGAAATTTTTTACATTTTCTCGGTTTGTGTTTGTTTTATAAGTTCAATAAATAAATAAATAAATAGTGTTATCTGAAATTCTGTTAGAGTTTTGTTAAAAAAAAATGAAATATTTAAACCGTGAGACTATTAGATATAGTAAAACTATATAAGAATAATAACTCTTAAAACATGAAAGTGGTGATGGAGAATTTGACAGGAACACTTTGCTACATTGAAGTGAAGAATGATGCAACTATCAAAGATTTGAAGAAGGAAATTGAGAGTCAACAAAAGCTACCAGGTGATCGTTTGATACTTGTTGTTCATGGTCTTGTAATAGGTAAGGAGGAAGAAAATATGTCTCTATTTGATTGTGGAATTCATGATGGATCTCATATTTATCTTTTCTTCAATCCACTTAATGACGATTCTATTGATAATTTCTGGTTTAGTAATCCATTTTTTTACTATTAAATCAAGTATTGGTATTTTGTTTCTATTTCTTTTTTCAGTTTTCTTCTTCTTTTTCACCCACTCCAATGACATTTACTATTACCTTCTCGTCCAGGTATAAACATCTCATGTATGATAGTAGAAATTGGATGGTTCAATAGCGATCCGATAACGGGTGAAATAGAAATATTCAAAAAAACAAGAAATATAATTAGGATAAACTTTTAACCATGACTATGATACCATGTTAGAAATAGGTTTTAAACTTAACTCAACTTCACAAAACTAGCTTGTAACACTTCACTTATATATTATAAATTATAAATTAGCCTTATCCGATGTAAGACTCCAACCTTCCCCCCCTGTATTTTCTTTAAATTTAAACTTTCTCAAATTTCAACAGTTTTTCTTGTCAAATGTTCTTTTACTTATATATTTGTACTTATATCAAATTTACTTGTACATCAAATTTCACAAAATGCTGACACTGTATGAGGTTCTTCAATTGAAAACTTTTACGATCAAACAATTTGAGTCTGTAATTAAATCATATAAGAGGAGAATTAAAGAGTTAAAGTCACACTGATATGCACTTATTATGACTATTTTAATTTGTTTTTTGTAAATTTTGAATTGTAATTAGAGTTGGGTATGTGGATAAATTCCAGAGCTACTCTATATTCAGTTAGCACAGAATTTGAATTTGAATTTCCTAGTAAATTTCTAATACGGACTTTTTATATTATTGTTATGTAAATTGATTTTAATAAAATTTTAATGTGTTTGTTTTTCGGAAGATTCATTCATTTAACCTTTGAATTTTACAAAACCGGAGTAATTTGCAGAAATTAAAAATTGAAAAGCGGATTTAAAATGAAAAATAGACCAACGGTTTTTTTGACTCCATCACAAAAAAATAAGTAAAAATGACTTAATATGACTACGTAATAATTCTGAGCATCATAATATATATGTGCATTTTATGACATCATACATCACTTTAATTTAAGTTTACCATTGTTGAGAATTTAAGTATTAGTTATTTAAAAAATGAAAAAAAATATCATAAAATTTATAAATTTATTGTTTGAAAATTTTAAAACTGAAAATAATTCATATATCTTCATAAAGAAGTTTTGTTTTGTTTTTTTTCCTTTTTGTCCTTATGATATTTATTCGGGCTTTGGGCCACTGTGAAAATTAGATAGAGTCCAGAAGACTTTACCTTTCGGCAGTTTCTTTCCGCACCTCAATATGTTTTTCTTTTGCATCTCCATACTTTTCATTTTTTTTTTCATTTCTTTTCATAATTTCTTTTTCTCTGTCCTTCAATTTTAACAGTTTCAATATTAACGTATCAAAGACAAATTATATATTCCAAATTCAGGCATTCATCATAATCAAACATGCTAATTTATCACATACTCATAATTGTAAGGTTTAATGTCTCGGTAGGTTTCTATTTTCGTCTTGAAGCAATTAAACAAAACAAACGGCCGTTAAATTAAACAAATGGCCGTTTAAATTTAACCTACGTGGTATGGTCAGTATATTTTATTAATCTGACGTGGCATTAAAAATAATTTTGAATTAATTTTTATATTAAAAAATGGATTAAGCAAAGTTAAATCAAATCTTCAAATAGCAAAAAAGAAAAACCCATTTTCTTCTTCCATTAACTCCTTTTCTTTTAGAACCCTAAATCCCCTTCTCAATAATGAAGCCAACATCATCTGCATCGTCCATTCAACATCATCTCCTTCAAGAACTTGACCACCATTAATAACATTCACATCCCCTTGCATGCCTCCTTTTTTAGATATGGGATTCGATTGAAGTTTTGGTATTTGTATTTGTTTTTCTGGAATTTTATTGCTTTCCTCTGCACGATTCTTAGGAAAACAGAGAATGTGGAGTTCCAATCCAAATGAGTATTTATTACACGTTGAAAGAAGAGGAGTAGAGAAAGGGAGAACCCCTGCTTTCAAGCCGCGGCAAATCGGAGGTTCATGAGGGAAATTGTTCTTCCTTAAGATGTTTCTGGAGTAGACGATCAAGTGGTAGTCGTCGGCGTCGTTAATTTTTGCTTTGGTTGAGTTCGCGCAGTGGTGAGGACTGGTCGCCGGCAGAAACCCTAGAGGCCAAGCTTCAAGCTTCTCAGTGGCTTGGCTAATCTTTATCTTTCATTTTCTTTTTTTGAAAATTTGATGATGGGAATTCTAGGTTTTTTTAGCAGTATGAAGCAAGTATGAACTGAATATAATTTGGTGTAATTTTGAGTTGATATATTGCTTGGTAGAAGATATGGAACCATGGAAGATTGAATTTAGGTCAGAGACTGCATTTAAATTTTTAGGTTTTGTCCATTTTGTCCTTTTCTAAATCTGAATTTACACATGTGCAATCCAAATTTTTAATACAAAATTCAATTTTAATGCCATGTCAGATTAAAATTTTACACAAATAATGACCCAATTGAGAAGTTGGAAAAGAAAATGTGAGATTCAGGACAAAAATAGGAACTTACAGATATATTAAACCTAATTGTAAACAATAAATTAACCAATTTAAATATGAAAAAGAGAAAATTAGTTGTTCACAGGATTAATTTTATTGTCTCTTAGATGAAAATATGAGTGGGAAACGAAATTAAGTTATTAAATATCTTTATAGTTTAAAACCTTTTATTAATAAAATATTGTAGTGTTTTTTTTTTTTATGAAATACCACCATTATGCTAAAGTCATTATTTAGATTCTCACATATTTATAAATAGATGTTTTATCTCAACCGATAAAAAGAATAAAAGATTTTAATTTTTAACATTTTTTTATAGATATGTTACTAAATTATAATTTTAGAATTTATAATTTATTATAAATAGAAACTTTGTAATTTGAGGATGCAAATTAATTTGTGAGTCACACCCGTTTTGTATAGTTTTATTACAACCTTTTGATATCTTTTGTGGAGGTTTTTTTATGTGGGGTTTTAATTCCTCTTGGACTATTATTTTATGGATATTTGAAACTTTTTTTATATATAACTATTTTAGGTTAAATATATGTTTTAGTCCTCATATTTGTTCTTCATTCTCAATTAGGTTCTCATGTTTTTTTTTGTCCCAATTGTATCTTAATATTTGTAAATTTGAGAAATTAAGCTCTCTCCGGTTTTTTTTGTCCAATTGCCTCAAAAATTTACAAATATTAGGATGTAATTGGAACAAAAAAAAAAACATGAGGACCTAATTGAGAATGGAGAACAAATATGAGGACTAAAAGATATATTTAACCACTATTTTATTGTATAGATTTAAACATTCTTTTCTTTCATTTTTTTATGGGAGTAAATATCCTCTTCAATTTGGAGATTATATAGTAGAAGTTTTAAAGTCCCTAGTTTGTATTCTTTATTTTATGAGTTTATTACTTTATTTTGCTTAAGTTAATTTTAATCTCCTAAATTCAATAATTTGTTATTAATTAGAAATTCTTCCGTGACAATGTGTGTCAACTTTTGAGGTATATGTTTATTTTATCAATAATATTTATTTATAAACTTCTTTCAAATACTTTAATTATGCAAAAAGGACATGTCAAACTTTTATTCAAGTGTTTAAATTTATATCATTTAAATATTTTTTTTTTCTCAAAATCACTATAGAAATATAAAAGTAATTTAAACTGAAATTCAACTTAATTTATAATAAACAAAATATAGTTTCATCCTATAAACATAAATACAATGTTGTTAACACTCAATTATCCTCTTGTACTCAAACGAGACTCATAATCTTTATATCACTAATTTTCTAAAATGATAAAAGAAAAATATTAAGGTGAAATATTTATAACATAAGTGTGATTTGCAAGAATTTAAAAAATGTGAACTTTCAATACACATTCCAACTATGAATTTAAATATAATTGTTCCATGATATTTACTCACTGTCACGACTTAAAATTTAAATATTTAATTAAACTAGTCATAAGGAATTTAATTATAAATGATTTTGGATATTTTATCATTAAGTATATTTTTAGTTTTTAAATTTGACATTGAATTAATGTCTTAAACTTTAATAAATTTTTTTAAAAATTAATAGATATAGTCTTTTTAATATAATCATTTTAATCTAATTACATTAAATTGTCAAACGCGTTTATTTAAACTCTTTACAATATTTAATATGTTTTCAATTTCAACGGTAAACACACATTTGATATATAAAAAAGTTAACGAAATTTAGTTAAAATTTTATTTATTTATTTTAAAGTTTAGAGATTAAAATATATCAAAGTTTGAAAAAAAAATTAATTTTAATTTTGTATTAAAGTTCAAGAAAAAAATTTTAATTTTTTTTTCACACGATAACGTCATATCAATTATAATAAATGAACTTTTTTTTTTCTCATTTCTCACGCTGTATTACATTTTATATTTTGGGCATCCAAATATATTATCTTTCTTTTCTTTTAATTGATGAACTTTACAATATATATTTAATGACGGTTACCAAATATGTATTGGGTGAGCAGTTGATAGGTGTAACTTGACACTTGCATAAAAATATGCAAATATATATTATATTTTGGTACGAAAATTGGTTTTAAAAGAATAAGGAGGCAGTGAAAAAGAGTGTGTGGTCCAAAAGATTCTGATTAGAAGTTGATGGATTATATTCCTAAATTGTTCCCAGTTTATGCTTAGGTTGTTAGTTGCCGGCCATTAACAAATTGACACTAAAAATGTTCCCAGCAAACACATAATGTATTACTGAATAACCTAATTCAAATATAATAACAAAAAAGTCACTTCTTTTAAGCATTATTCAATCTCTGGTGTAATAATATGTATTATATTGATGTATTGTACAAATACTATAAGATGGTATTCTGGTACCCAGGCTTTTGGGTCAACTGAAACTGTTTTCTATCTTCCTTAAGAAAATGAAAATATAACTTCACTCCAAAAAATTAAAATATGTCATATTATTTTAATGGAAATATAATGTCATATTAATCATAGTTGATTAAATTGTTAATAAATATTAATTGCATAAAAAGATTTTTATGTCATAAGATTAAGACTCTAAAATTAGACACGTCTACTCTATTGAGTATTTACAAATTGTATAAAGAGATAAGTATGGTTAATGAAGAAGATGCAATTATTTTATAATATACTAATAAAAACATCATGATATCTTAATTGATTAAGTTTTAGATTTTGTTTTAATCGATTAGATCACTTATATAATCGATTACAATTATGCACATAACTACTTTCAACTAACCTAACAGATTAGGTAACTAGCATAATGAATTAGACATTTTTTTTTGTTTTAATCGATTATATGTAACTTATATAATTGGTTATTTTAATAATATGCCTAGTTTCACTTGTATTCACCTTTTCTAACATATTATGTTATCTGTATAATAGATTATGTCTCTCTCTTTCTCTCTCTGTTTTAATCGATTATGTAACTAATGTAATAGATTGTTATAGAGTGTTTTATCATGTTTACATTCTAAGTGTTCTGGCTTAATCTAATGGATTAAGTTACTAATGTAATCGATTAATACTACCAGAAAACTAGATTCTTGATCTGTTTAGGCCTATTTCATTAATGTTTTCATGATTAATACATCTAGCACAAACATGTTAATGATTTAAACAATTGTTATGCCATTTTGTTGTGCTAGGATGATTAAAACCTTTTCTAATCATTATAAACCATTCATTATCAAAAGTCAATATATGTGGAGTCTAATGCTCCCCTTATCAACAACAACCTTTTCAACATCAATTATATCCACTATTACAACCATGAACAACAATAATAGCAAACATTAGAACAACAAAAACTAGTTAAATATACAATAAACAATGTATCAGAACATACAACAGAAGTGATGTTAAAGGGTAACAAGGTGAGCTCAATGCTAAAGCTCATAGGGGGTCATTGTCAAAGGAGCGCTCAGCAGCACAAACCAGTGCTCAGTGGTAGCAATCCCTAAAGCCCTCTAACTTGATAACACTCAACATCAAGGCCACTGGAGCACTCTAACTTAAGCGCACTCAATGGTAGAAATTGACACTCAATGTCCTATCACGAAGATGCCACTAATTTAAGTTTTTAAAGTTGGGGCTCAAAACCACCATTAAGATGTCAAAATAGGTTGTTGCACAGGTTAGCCTTCTAGATTGCTAAAAACTGGATGGGTTCAGTTGGAATTGTCAACTCACCAGCTCGTTTTGGCCTGACTCATCTAACCTACCAAATTGATGGGCCAAAGGCAAATTAATGGACGGCTCACTATCCTATTTTGCTTTCCATTTTTGAATTTTTTTTTATTTTTGTGAATTAAATATTAAAAGAAAAATAATTAAAAGGATTAAAGTTTTTATATTATATTTTGTAAAGATATAAGTATGCAATACTATTATAATTTAAATAATTAAATTATTAGTTATAATTTATGATGCACTGATACTTCAGTTTGGATCACGTATCATGTTTGATACTTTAAAATACTTTACCGATGTTTATTAATAAATAATATAATCTATCAAACAATAATATTTATATGATGATAATAATTTATAATTTGTTGTGTTGAAAACGTTTAATATATATGATTTTAATTTTGATTCACGCAATGAAAATCATATATTTATAACATTTTTAAGAATTATCGTACACTTTCAATATACATATATCTTGTATCGTATCCTATTATTTTCAAAATAAATGTATCGACAAATCAAATATGTGTGGTATCCGTTACATGTATAATATATGTTCATCATATGTTATAATAGTGTAATTTAACATGTAAATGTAATAATTATTTTAAATTATCTATTTAAAAATACTAATTAATCAATTAAAAGCATAAAAAGTATTTGTATGATTAAATATGTTTTAAAAAGTTATTTATAAGTATATATACAAAAAAAATTTATAAATAAAAATTAAAAAAGAAAAGTAGCGAGCCAACCTATCGACACATCCTATAGCATGATAGGTTGCAATTTTGGTCCGTTCTTTTATAGTGGGCTAATCTGGTCCATTTTTGACGGGCCAAGGGTGAGACAGGCCAAAACGAGCCGAGATGACCCGTTTGGCCACCTGTAGCCACTATGTTACCGGTCAACACCACATTAACAGAAACCAAAAATTTCAAAATTTAAAGTTATTTAACTACATAAATCACAATAGGAAAATCACAAAATTACCAACATATTTTTATCGATGGGTTTTAATATGTCATAATGATTAATTACTAATGGAGTTACTGACATCTATCCTTGTTTAATTTATCGACAAAAATATTTGTCCGTAATGTGGTATGTGAAATTGTTGACCTCATTACCAACAGAAGCGACTCCATTATCGAAAAATAAAATCCATTGATAAAGTAGTCGATGAAATCAAAATTACATTTTAGATTCCCTCTCCCAATTTCAATCTCATCCTGAAATGTGAATCCCTCCAATGAAAATCCAACTTGTGATGACTGTGACATCGTGATGTCATCATGACCTTGTCGTGATGCCATCGTGACCTTATGAAATAGTATTATTTATAGTAGTTTCATGAATTTTTATCTAATTGGATCTAAATCACCTAAGTAAGTACGTTCTCTAACGACACAATTGAAGTAAGCTTGAGACTTTTGAATAAATTTCTTCGTACACATTCTTGAAAGAAGAAAACAAATAAATAAATAAATATATATATATATATATATATATATATATATTATTTTGTTTTTGTTAGAAATGAACTTTAAGTCTAAAGACAGATTTCGTTAGGATAGACTCTAATCATGACTTTGATTCCATGTTAGAAGTAGACTTTAAATCTAATTTATAGAGTGAGGTTTGTACCCACTTATATACATTGAATTGGCCTTATCTCTAGTTAATATGGAACTTTCAACAAATAATTAAAGCTAATTAATTTGTTTGTTTTTAAATATATATATATTATTTATTTTTTGTTTTTTTAAACATGTTACAAATCTTCTTTATGTATATGTAAAAGATGTTGATGTGCAGTGGTTTTGTCAATCCAAAACAACACAATGTTGACGCATACGTCTCTCATAGTAGTTTGTCAACCCAAAACTACATCATATTGGCATAAACATACCTTATTGATATCCAAAGAAAAAGATTAGCATGATTAACAAAAGGATTAAGACATATATAAGATGTATTAGCAAAATTATAAAATATCTAAGAAAGGTAGCACCATGTACATACTTAATAATTGCAGACAACATAATTCAAGCCTTCAGCATATACATGGTAGCACCATCTACATGTGTATAAATTTTCACACAAGAAATAAGGTCTATTATGTGTGGCATTAATGGTGCGGATGAAGGGATTAATTAACGATTGAAGGTGATGAAAGATGAAGCTTATTATGAGTTTTTGCATGAGTTAGACCTTTGATCTACCACGCTATTACGCAAATCACATCATTAGTGGTTGTTAATTATTTGATAGGGCACCTAACATGTGATGTTTAACAAATTTTAGCAAGTGGTTCTCACTAAATTTCTTTTCAAACTATTATTAATAAATTTTCTCCAATACTATCCATGTTTGCATGTAATTTCTTTTTTTCAAACAACATATAGTTCTAATTAGATAAAATTATTGTATGAAAAGTAAAGTTTTTTTCAACTATAAAAATACTTAAACTTTTTTATGTTAATATGTCATTAGTTAAAACATCATTAAGCGAAATTTTTAGTTTGAGTACTATTGAAAACATGTGGTTGAAAAAGTAAATTCCACTAAAATAATCAGTATTGTAACATGAGGAAGATTAGTTATTAATAATATGATTATTTAAACTTAAAATTATTAGTTGAAGTGAACTAAATTTGTAAAAGTTGATTTGTTTAATGAGGTGATATTATTATTTGAGGCAATGCATTTGAAACTTCCCTTTCCTTTATGAATTATTAGCTTAATGTCCAACCATCTCATGTGAAAGACTTTGATAATCTTGTAGCTTATGTATAAGGCGATCGTTGTCAACAGTGTCACCATTTTTGTAGTATTTATAATAAGTGATGGAGACTGACAAATTAACAGACAGATCATTGGCAGTGGTTGGCCATTGAAATCTTCAGCTCCGGCATTAGATTGCATACACACGAATCCATTTTTTTTATATACAACCTCTAATTCCAACCATAACTCCATGTTGACCAAATGGCCACTGCTAGCTGTGAGAATGGAGTCAATCTACAAACATTTCAAGTTATATATATATATATATATATATATATATATATATATATATATATATATATATATATAATTTATTGATGAAAACTTTCATTCAAACTTGTTTCAAATGGTGGAGCACATGATTTGTTGGAGCCATTTCTTATTTGTATTTTTTTTATCAAATGATTGGCCAGCCGGGGGAAGGAGATGAATTCATAATATTATAAGGAACCAACGTACTATTTCACGTTCACTAAATAATGTTGATATGTTTGTATTATGTGTACTATTTAAAAAGATAAGGGTCTTATATTATCAAGTTTTCATATTTTGAATGCTTATATATTAGCATGTTATTTATAATTTTAAAATGAAACAAAATAAAGTGTAAAATTATATATATGTACGAACTTTGAGAGATGAGATTTTAAATCTCTTTTAGATATTCTATCTAATAAAGTGAATTCAAATACCTTGTTTACTTGCATTGATATGTATTAAATACTTTACAAAAAAAAATACATACAAAAAATAAGGTATAATAAATAGTAACCTATAATTATGCTAATAAGAACTATAATAAATAAAAATTGATATTGTGATTAACTAAAATCTAAGAGTCATAAATGAAAGGATATTGTATTTGATTCTGTCTAACTCTTCTTCTCAAACTTGTAATGATTTGGTCATGCTAAGTTTGTCTCTCAAATGTTGGATCAAGTCTCATTGGGGTCACATAAGAGCGAGTTGATCACCCCACCTTAGGTCGAGTTGAGTTAGGTTAAACTGACCTTTAGCTGAGTTAAGTCGGGGGCACATCAAACTGAGTTGAGTTGGATCCAAGTGGATCGATATTAGACCAAGTTCAATCATGTCATACTAATTTAGGCTGAGACAAGGTCAACTAAGTTCAGACACTCTATGGACAACATCAAGTCTTGACGAACTCAAATTAGATTTGTTAGGCCTAGTCAAACAAGTTGAATTGGTCTTAACTTTCTTATCAAGTTGTAAATAATAAAAATTAAATAAGAATAAATTTGTAATTAATGTAAAATATTTGGGATCAATTTGTAATTTAAATATTTTAAAAACTCGTATATATTATTATAAAAGATATATAAAAGTTAATTAAAGTCTTATAGTGAAGCTAAACTCACTTTGACTTTAAGCAACTATAAGTAAGGATTTTGTGAGTTGGAGCTTTTTAGTCCACTCATTTGGTGAACCATAAAAGGGAATTTTATTTATGAGTGAGTTGAACTAAAACTTATAATTTCAAGAAAAATAATTTATAGAATAAGATAATATGTTTAAAGAATAGAGTTTGGAGAAATTTGTTAAAAAAGATGTGGTTAAATAATGAAGGATTTGAAAAAAATGTATGGAAAGAAGACAATTTAAGCTGATTTGAAAACAAAATTATTAGAACATTAGGAAATGGTGTGAAGGTGAAGTTTTCAATTAATATGTGACAAGGACAAAAACAAAGCCTAAAAAAAACAAGACAACAAATTATATTATTCTTTCACAAAATAAAAGGTAATGAAAATGTGTAATATGGTGAGTTAGAGATGCTAGGAATAAAGATTAGGTAGAGAAGAAATCTATTAGAATGGTAAGAATGGATTTTTGAAAAAAAAAATGAAAGAAGTGTCAAGAATTCAAAGTATGAAAAAGTTTACTAATATATAAAAAAGAAAACAAGACCTATAAAAATAAAATCTTAAAATTTTAAGTCAGATTTCTTATATAAGCAATTCATCGTACCTTAGAGGTGGTCAATCTCTCCAATCTATTTACAACATAAAATATAGGGTTAAATATGTTTTTGGTCCCTTAATTTTCAGTGAAAATTAGAATTAGTCCCTCTTCAAAACTTTAGCCTAATTTAATCTCTCAACTTTAGAAATGTATGAATTTAGTCCTTTTAACTAAATTGTTTTAGATTTATTTGATGTTTGACACATTTTTGTTTCAGTATTAACTGAGAAACGTGTTTGAAACAACAAATAAAGTTAACAAAATTTAGTTAAAATGACTAAATTCATATATTTCTAAAGTTTGAGGGCTAAATTAGGCCAAAATTTTAAAGAAAGTAATTCTAATTTTTTACTGAAAATTAAGAGATAAAAAACATATTTAACCCTACAACGTATGATAGTGAGCTCGAAATAGGAATTGAAATTAGTAAAGTGAATGTGAGTTTCACGGGTTCATCTACATGTATCTTTTTATATGTATGAAATTTTTGTCTAATCTCCTACAAATATATATGTACCCGCTTCTTTGTTATTCTAAATATTGATTAAATAGTATTTTTATAATAAATAAAAATCACGACAAATAAAAATTGATATTATCAAATATTTAATGTAAAAAAATATATATTTTTTCTCTTTTTGAATATCTAATATCAAATATTAAGAAAAGAATTATAATGATATAAATATCATTAAGAATATTGAATAACAATAGAATAAAAGTTAAATAATTATAAAAATAGAATAAAAATGATGAAATGTGTGTTACAAATTAGTTACCAATTTAGGGGTAAAAAAATTTAAAATAAATTTTTTATATTATCTAATAAATTAATAACATTTTAATCATTTAAAAGAGAAATAAATATAAAGACAAAAATAGATAGTGAAACTAATAAGAGGACAGAGAAAGAAAAATATATAGTTATCTGTCTTGGTTATCATATCTAATTTAGAAAATTAAATATATTTATATCTATATTCTTATAGAACTAATTTGGAAATTCTCATATTCATATAATACCAAAAATATAAGTGGATTTATCATCGGAGATATGATATTATTAAAAGAATGTGTACTAATAACATCTCAGCACAAACCGATGTTTTCATATGGAGAATACTCAAAGAGGAATCTGTCATTCAGCTTATTCTCAAGTGTTATGGTATGAAAATGCAAAAAATAATTTTTTAACACACCTAATTTTTTTATATTTATATCCTTTCTTGCTTTTTTTTATTTTTTTTATTTTTTTGAAAAAACAAAAATTTACAATTTTAAAATTATTTTACTTTTCTACATTATATTTCAAGTAAATATAAAAATGTGTCATAACACTATTATTCATTCAAATAATATTATATATGCATGGGTTTCTGTTAATACAATATCACACAACAACAACCTGTGTACTCTTTTTTAGCAACTTAAGAAAATTTTAAAATCATGCAAAGAAATATTATGTTAATTCGTCGTTATGGTCGGAAAAGAATATCATGCAAGTAAGTATATTATAAAATAAAATATTTATTAATGATAATTCAAACCGTTCATATAATTCAAATTTTTAAAGTAATCCAATTTAGTTTAATTTACTCAAACTATGACGGAATTAAGTTCTATTTATTTAAATTATTATAAAATTGAGTTTAAATCTTTTAAATTTAGTTGAATTTCACAATGATTTAGAGTCCAAAGAGCTAATAAAAAGAGAAACTTGTAGACTTTTCTTCCATAAATAAAATATTGGTAATTAATACTGGATAAGGAATCAACAAACAATTAGCATATTTGGAATGTATCTTTTGTTTATTTATTATCTGCGTGTGGCAGAAGATATTTCATAGGATATAATTAAGCCAATGTTCAATGAAATCAGACATTAATTAAATAGACCGAGTATAATAAAAGAATATATGTACACATAAAGCAAAATTGGTCATGGATTCTATTAACAAATTATTGAAATGTAAAGTTACATATTATATAATAAGAAAACGAGCAATGCAATGAAGTTAATTCATAGAGCTTTTTCTAATAATATAATTTAATAATTGAATTTATGTATATTATCTTTACAATTTTACGCACCAAGTTACAAAAACATTAAATTAACTCTTATGATGTTATTATAATTTGTGCTTATTACCTTTTATACAATGAAATATTGTGTTAGTGTTTGATTAGTATCATTCAGTTTAATGTTAAATACTAATAGAGTGAACTTAACAAATTCTAATAGCTTTAATATTTTTAATAAGTAGAAGTATTTATGCTAGTGTCATATTATTTTTAACTAACTCTAATTAAAAAAAAAGATATATTAAAAATAGATAAAGCTAATTAGGATCAACCTTAATTAAGTTAATTTTATTTATTTTTAGTATTTATATTTATTTAAATTAGTATAAATTAGATCAACACTAATTTTATTTATGTTCTTATTTATTGAAATTTAATTTTGATTAGATTGATATTAATATAATATATCTTCAATAAATAATTTATGAATATGTACATCTTTATAAAAGGGAATAGAATATGTTATTATAAATTCAAATATTCAAATTTAAAAATACTAATTTTCCTCGCTTATAATTCTCATATCTTCTTCTTTTATATAAATATACTCATACTTATTTACTTAATTTATATTTATTTTCTTTATTCACACTCATCACTTTTTTTCATACTCATATCTTTTAACCATTATTTCATCTTTTTTCATACTTATATTTTATTCATTGTTACATCGTTTTTCACACTTATCTTCTTTGTTTACACGTATCTTCTTTTTTCATTATGTTGTATGAAAAACATTTTTTCAAATTACCATCATCAGTGAGAATCACGTCGATACAAATTAAATTAATATTAAAAATAGATTTTATTTAACTCCAACTTAACTAACATTAAATTAAATAAATTTAAAATAAAAATTATTAATGTCAGCTTAATGGAAACTAAATTGTTTTAATTAAAAATAATAATTTAAATATAGTGATTTTGAGTACGAATAATTAAGGCAAACAATATATAATAAAAAAGAATATATAGTTTATCTATTTTATTAGAATCTATTGAAATATATGACGCAAACACCTTAGGTTTAGATCCTTATACTCCTAGCTCTCTTAGATAATTCATTGTTATGTGCTTGATACAATTAACCATTAAACTTGTTTCAGTTTCAATATTTTTTCCACTTTTTAAACAAAAAAAAAATATCTATTTTTTTTTTCAAGAAATAGATCCCTAAATATACAATGTTCCAACATGAGGATATTAGTGATGACTCTTACTTATATTTTGACTTATTGTTATAAAATTGACAAGCATACCAAATTTACAAGTAATAAAGTAGGTAGATAAGTTTAAAAATATTCATTTTCACATAAACTTGTGTTGTTAAGAAAAATTATGTTTATTTATTGATTAAGGTTAAAAAAACTTTGAAGTAATGGAAAGTAATGATTTTTAATTATAAAATAATTCTAAAATTGTAAAAAGTAATTAAAATGATTTAATGAAATATATGGTAAGATTTCATTGGGATTGGGTTTCATAATCCAATTCCATGAAAAAACGCCAAATGATACACTTCTAATTCCTACTCGAATATTCACACATGTGACAAGTTTTAATGTTTTTATTGACAAGTCTAAACTTTAATAATAAAAATCCTAATGTCTAAGCAATTTTTATTATAAGTTCGACATTCTGATGTTTTGAATGAGTAATTATTTCACATTCATATGTAATATGTGAAATCTATTAATTGTCCTGTCCCAATCAAGTTTCCAAACTATTTTTCAATCAGTGGGAGAAATATATATTAAATAGTAGAAATCACAATGAGATAAGATATACATTATGTCAAACCCCATAAATAAAGCAATTAGTTACTCATATACATTTTAAACACTAAAAAAAATAATGAACAATGCATTCAGAATGAGTCTCTGTCACATCTCTTAGAATTAGCTAAGACTCCTATTTATAAAATCTATGCGAGTTTGCTCAAATTGGACTCAGTCTGAAATTTATATTTTGATTTTTGTAATTGAAATAATCAAATATGTTGACAACTAATTTTGTTGAGATGTTATTCAATCTTTAACTATTCTCATTTATTTAATTTTTGTAATAGAAGTAACTTAATATGTTGATAAGTGATTTTGTTGAGATATTTTTCAATCCAGTAAAACAACTGATGTAGTATAGTCTGAATTCTATGTAATATGACAAACATTCATTTTTTATGCATTGATTTGATTTCTGATACTATTGGAGTGAACAAAATAGATCTAAAGAATAACGAGAGTTAAGTTATATTAGTAACAAGTAAATTCTTTGTACATAAAAAGTATCAAGATTTTTTTTTTGACAGGATAACAATTGCAAAGTTTGAGATCACCCAGAAAGCATTATCAACTTGAAAAGTCTACTCGAATATTGAGCATTAAAATTTACTTATAAAGAACTGACTTTTTTTTTCAATAAAAAATTGTAACTTTGAAAAAAGAGAATAGAATCGAGCTTCTTTTATTATTTATAATCTTCATATATGTGTGGATAACACATACATTTTTTTTTATTTTCATTTATCTGCATAATATTTTCACAAATAAGAATGTAATATTTATATTTCTCAATTTATTAAAAAAAATTGTAATTATCTATAAATTATAATAAAAATTTCAATAAAAAAATAAAAATAAACAAAATAAAAAGATTGATGTTAGAAAAATAGCCCCTATATCTTAAGAGTGGTGAATTAGATTTCAAAAGCTTTTTAAATCTTTAAAGAATTTTGATTCTTAAAATCATTAACCAAAGGGTTTGAATTGTTAGAAGTGAGTTTTAGGCCTAACCCAATCCCACAAAACTGGCTTGTAAGGTGAGGTTTGCACCCCACTTATATATTATAAATTGGCCTTATCTCTAGTCGATGTGGGACTTCCAACACACCCCCCTCACGCCGAGGTATATACATCTCGAGCGTGAGACTAGATATTAATGGGTGGTCCGATAACGGCCCAATAGCGGGTGGAACAATATGTCCAACAAATATCGCTAGGATAGACTCTAACCATAGCTCTGATACCATGTTAGAAGTGGGTTTTAGGCCTAACTCAACACCACAAAACCGGCTTGTAAGGTAAGGTCTGCACCCCACTTATATATTATAAATATTGGTCTTATCTCTAGTCGATGTGGGACTTCCAACATGAATCAACTAAGTAAAGAAAGATAAAAGAAAGACTAGAACACACAAAGATTTATACCAGTGCAGCTCTTCACAAGACATTCCGTCTTCCCTCAACAACCTTATTTGGGAGGTAATCCACTAATTCAAGATTTGAGTACAAGAATACAATGGTACACTCAATTGTTATCCTCACCACACTCAAATATGAAAACAACAATACTAGAGATGATACACTCATTCCCAATCAATACAAGAGATGATACACTTAATCTCTAGCATGGCCTACCCAGAACAGGTATCAAATCAAACCAAATGAATAAGAACTTATTATATTACACTCCAATAGTGCAGAAAGATCAAAATATATGAACTCCACTGTGCCTTGAATGATTTCTTGATTGCTTGATCACCAATGAAGCTTCAAAACCACTAAGAACACTCCTTGAGAAAACTTGTACTCAAAGCTGAAAGAGAATGTAAGTATATGCCAATTAAAATGTTAAAGAGTCAGGTCTTAAGTTTGATTTATATAGAAAATCAGATTCTATCGCAATTTAACCGATTATCCCTTTGCTTCTGTTTTAATAGATTATATATGACGGTCATCATGATAATAAATAACTAGTTTTTACTTTTTATTTTAAATTAAATTATAAAATTATTAAAATATCTTTTTGAATTTAAAATATGTTTTCTTTAGTAATTTTTTTAACTTAAAACTTGATACTCTTTCGTAAAATATACCAAGTAAAAAAATCTTACATACGTAAATTAGCAAATATATATATATATATATAAAGTGTCGTCCAAAAATAAAATTAATCTTGATATTTTAACAATCTTTTTTAATAACTTTCTTACAACACGACACATATTACTATTCTATTGGTATCCTTGAATTTATTTGAAAAAAACATTTAAAAAGAATCAATCACAAACTAACACGTATGTATTGTGAAAAAATTGTTGGACAATTTTTTTTCAAATAAAATATCTTTTCTTTTTTATACTGAGTATGGTATTGACAGGCCAACAGGAATCCAACGACTTGCACGTTCTTTCTTCCTTTTGCATATTAAAATATATATCTCATCCTCTTTTCTTTCTCTCATAAAATTTTCCTCTTTTATACTGCTTTCAAGTTTATGTGATAAGAATTTGTAGTTCAATTGAATTCTTGAAACCACACATCATGCTTTGTGTGTAAGTCACGCTATACAAAATTTCATTTCAACCATAATTAACGATAATTCAAACAGCTGTTCACACCAATGTCTGCACTAAGCAATTTTTTTCTTACCAACAATATAATACAAAATATTAAACAAATTTTATATGGCTGAACACAAATAAAAAATAACTAATACTTATAGTTGTTGGAAAAACTGATGAAAGTTTTCCTTCAACAACAGTTTAAAATATATAAATTAATATAAATTTTATAAGTTAATTTTATAAAATTCAATTAAGTTTAATGTCTAATTCTAACATGACATCATAATTAAGATTTAAAACCTATTTTATCAAAAAAAAATTATTAAATCTATTGTATTACCAAAACCTTATTTTATAAAAAATTGAATTAAGTGTAAAATTCTTCTAAAAAAACAAATTCAAAATTTATATAAATAAGCTTTTTTTTTAATTTTTTTACATAAAAATTAAATTGAAGACAAAAAAAATTATCATAATATTACCTAAATCTAAATATTCACCAAAAATATATTATAAAAAAAATAAAAATCTCACGTCATACAATCAAATTTCCCTGTAAGTGCCATCTTACTATTTTTGGTAATTTCCATTTAATTTTAAGTTAAATATTGAGCAACCCACCTGATTCATTCAACTGTTAACTTTTCTTTTCTACCTGTCCTCGTTACAAATAACCAGCATGAATATTATTTATCAAAATCCACATTTTCTTTGCTAATTAAGCTTTAGTATGAGAAAACTGAAACAGTATAATAAATTAAGTTTCCCATGAAGAAGAAAAATTTATGAAAGTGGTAAAGATATAGGATGAATAAATATACTGCATATAAACAGTGAGATACAGATTATAAATTATTAGAAGGTCATCTTTAATTTTAAATAAAAACCACGAAAACTAATTTATAAAATAGATTTACACTGTATTATAAATTAGTCATATATCTAATTTTTATCTTTAATGATTTTAAACATATAGTAATGAAGTTGTTTAATATACAATTGAAGAACTTGAGCTACATGGAAGAACACAAAGAAAAGAAGAGAAGGAGGGACAAATACAGAGAGAGAAAGTATATATATAGACAAAAGTATCTGTCACCCCAAATAATTAACCAACAAAGACAAAGGAAGTAAGCGTAATCCCCTTTTCTTCAACTCTGTGCAATCACCATTCTTTCCATTATACTTTAATTTATCATCTCTCTTCATATCTGAATAATGCTCTGATGATTTCAACCCCTTAACCTACGCAATCATCATCATCAAACCATACATATATACAATTTTTCAGCAAAAACTCATTCTTCTCCCTCAAATCATCATCAAAAGCATTATATATATTAATCAAGGTTTACCAGTTCATCATCATCATCATCATCTTTTCTAGAACTCATTTCAGCTGGATTCAAGTCTCTCACCTTCAGATAGTATTCAGTAAAGATATTACAAGAAAAGAAGAAGACTCAGCATTGGTGAAGTGAAAAAGGAAAAGAAAAAGAAAAATCATTTTTTTCTTCAACCCTCTTTTCAAAATCACCATCTCATCGATTATTATAAAAAAAAAGATGATAAAAATCATACCTTGGGACTATTGATAGGAGAGCTAGCAGTGTCTTCCAAAGGGTCATCTTCTGATATCTGTTTGGGTCTTGCTTTCTTGAAGGTCAACTTTTTAGGTGGATTTGGAGCAGTGGTGTTGCTACCCTTGAAAGAGGGAGAAGAAAGAAGATGATGATTGTGGTGAGAAAATTTCCATGCAGCAGAAGAAGCAGCATCTGAGAGCAAAGATGAACCATCCAAACTGGAACAATAACTGGGTTCTATGCCTTTTGAGAAATCTTCAAAGTAAGATGTCCATCCACTTTCTCCATCAGAACCGATTGGTTTTTTGCTTCCACCCCTTGATGAACAATTCAGAGAATGATCCATTAGTCAAACTCTAACAACACCACCATTATATACTATATAGACCTCCACAATAATAATACTAATCATTATATAAAACTTATAATAATAACAAGGTAAAATGTTTTTTAACAATATTTTTACAATTATTCGTAATTCATCCGTTTCAAATATACAAACTAATAAAATAATAATAGATATCCATAACAATACTTCCTTCTATATTTTTTTTTATCTCATATTTTTCAAATTTTCATTTCAATTATATTAAACTTAAAATTCATTATAACATGTTTTTTTATAAGATAAGTGTTATAAATCTAATTTAATTTTATAAAACTAATTTGTGAGATTAAAAAGTGTATTATTAAATATGAAAAAGTAGAGTTGTTATAAATGCATTCCCACAAGTGTATATGAAGATATAATTAGTGATGAATATAAAATAAAAATTTTCGGAATATAACCGACTTAATATGCGAGATTCCCCTACCCTTAGTTTGGTATTTTGGTAATGGAAGTGAATAGTTTTAATAATAAAGTTTGGTAGAAGGATAACCGAAAGTTAGAGTGAAGAATGGAGAAAAAGAGAAGAGATGCATAGCGTAGATTGTTGAGGTGGGACAGAGGGTGTTTAGGAAGTTAAAGTAACAGTTGAAACTCTAACTGAAAACCAAACATAGAAAGATAGAAAGAAACAAAACAAAAGATAGAGAAACAGTTGACCTTTGCTGTTGCTGTTTTCCATTTTTCTCCTCAGGATGCTATGGGGACGTTATTGCTCCTATTTTCGTTCAAACATAAATAATAAAATAAATTAGTGTGAAAAAGAAAGGTATGGATGAAAGTCAAGAAAAAAACTGAATATATCAATATGGTAAATATATTTTTTTAAGATATTTTACTGTATATGGTGTGAAGTTTTTTTTTTTAACTTAAATCTCATTAATGTTTTAATTTTTTTTAGTCCTTTTGGAAGAACCATTAGTAATATTAGAAACGAATATTCGTCTTAGTTTTTAAATGAAGTTGAAGATTGCTATTTGGTTAGTTCATAGTATCGGTTGATTTTATTGGGTAATTAATATGTAACAATGAACTTTATATGATTTTTTTTATATTAGTCATTTTTAAGTATTTTTGAAATTATTTTGTGAAGATTCCATATTATATTAAGAAATTAAGTATGAGTTGAAGTTTTCACATTAGACAAAAAAATTGAGAGGTACGAAAGAAAAATAAGACCTATAAATATTAAGTCTTTAAGGTTTTATATTAGAAATGATGTAACGTTTCTTATATAGGTAACTCATATTTCATTCTCATAAATTTTTCTAGTTTGACCTAGTAAAAAATTTTAGTGTTATCAAAGTTGAATGTTTTTTTTTGGTGCTTAATTAGCTTAGACAAATATAGGTATGCCTCATTGTAGTAAGACCAAATCGCATTTAGAGTTAGTAAAAGTGTATTGAAATGAAAGGAAGGGACAAATATGTCCTATTGTGTTAGAAACTACTCATAAAATCTAACTCACACTTGTGGGAAAAATTGTTATTGAAGTATGAGTTGAGAGTCTTACCTTAAGTAAAAATGAAAAAGTTAAATACAAAAAAAAAATAAGAGCCATAAACATTAAGCGTTAAAGTTTTATGTTGAGTGTGGTGTAAGGTCTACCAAAAACTCATATCTCAAAGATGGTCAATTTTCCTAATCTATCTCAATAAAAGAAAATTCAATAGTTATACTAAAGTTGATGATTTGTCTTCATGTTCGGCTGAAACAAAGACAAGTGTGCTAGTTGTGGTAAAAGATTCAATCAAAGTTAAGATAAGTGAAAATGTGTTGAAAAGTGTGACAAATATGTTCTTTTGTGATAAAAAGATGATAAAACTCAACTCACACTTGCGGAAAAGACCTTTAAAAATCTAAGCATAAGTTGGAAGTCTCACATTAAGTAAAAATAAAAAAGTTAAGTGATATATATATATATATATATATATATATATATATATATAAATTAAGACTCACATAAATTGAGTTTTAAGATTTTATATTAAATGTGGTGTCAAGTCTTTTATGAGAAACTTATACACCAAAAGTAGTTAATTCCTTAATCTATCATAATAAAAGAAAACTAACAATGATATTAGAGTTAATGATTTATCTTGGTTTCTAGCTTAATTTGAGACAAGTATGTCTTTTTTTGGTAAAATTCCAATCATAATTAGGATAGGTGGAAGTGTGTTAAAATAAAAAGATGAAACACATATATTCTATTATATTACATTGTTAGAAATTCAAAGTTAAAATTATCACATTGAGTATAAATAAGAAAATTGAGTAGTGTATAAAAAAAATAACCGTAAACATGTTTGAATTTCTAACACATTATATCATTAAAATAGAATATATAAATAATGTTAAAAACTGATCTTATTAGTTGAATTAAGTTTAAATCCTTTTTCATGTATGTTTGTTTGCAATGGTAAATCATCTTCAAATGTTTAAAAACATGATTATAAGATTGAAAAACTTATATACTCTCCTTATCTATAACATTATTTTTAATTAAAAATTGAGTTTCACAATTAATGCCTTGTTAAAAACAATAGTCCTTAATATATTCCAGCTATAAACCAAAATAAAATGATGGTGAAGGAACATAATTGTCTTTTTCCGCTTCTATGATTTTACACCACAACAAGACAAGATGAACTCATTAAGCACAAACATAAACTATTACAACTTTTTCTTGCTCTGATTCTCTACCCAAATTCTTATGGGTTGATGCTTATCAAACTGTAATTTTTAATCCTATGCAATGTATGGGTACTAAATCTTTATACTTTATAATTTGGCCATCAGCATAGTTTGAATTCTTTTATATCATATAATTAATACAAAGTGTTAACTGGATTGGTTTAACATTGGTAACAACCATTAATTGAAGAAAATTTGTACTTGTATATAAAGTGGGATAAGACAAATGATTCTATAGATTTTTTTTTACATAGATAAAAATATTCATATTATGTATTTACATATAAAAAAGGAAAAAAATACATTATTACTAAACATATATTAGTAGTTATTAATTTTTTTAAATAAAAAATAAAAATATTAAAAAACATATATTAGTAGACATTGATTGCATATAATTATTTTTTATTTCTTTATTTTAAATCAAATATTAAAATTATTAAAATACTTTTGGTTTAAAATATATTTTTTTAAATAATTTTTTTTATTTATTAAAACTTAACACACTTTACTAAAATATATCAATTATATAAATTAACAAATTCTAAATATATATATATATATATATATATATATATATATATATATATATAAACGAGCACATACATGGACAGGGGACCTAACGAATCTGGTAGCTAGAATACTACAAGATTCGGAGATTCGTAATGTTTAAGAGGTGTCCAACTGTATAGCTGTACTTTGGAACTGCGACTAATTATGTGGCCATGTACGACAATATTTTATTTAGAATATCAAGTATAAAACTTTCTAAGTATATAGATATTTCATATTCTTTTGTACTACAAAATAATTTTAAATTAAAAAATTAATCCACTAATTAATAAAACTAGTAATAATTAATTATTCATCTAAAAGAAAAGGTTGAAAATATAAAAAATGTATCAAACTATTAAAAAAAGTTGAATAAACTAAACTTTTAAAATAAACTATTTTAATACACTTATATTTAAGTTAAACTAGCTTATAAACTAGATTAACTAGTAGGCTAATCAAATAAATTAGCCTAAACACGGAAAGAGTAATCACTTTTGACAACTATTATTTAGAGTAACATCATTACAAATTGGTTCTCATATCAGTTGCTTAAAATAAACAAATAACACTACCCTAATAATTAGATTTATTTCATAATGCACAATTTTCTGGGGAAATTTCAGCCTCAACTTAGGGTCACCCCCCGAGAAAATCGAACATTTTGATTTTGTTTAGTTCTGCATATTTTAATTTACTTTTAAAATCAGAAGACATGGACTCACGTCGAATAATTTCCCAGTTTCTCATTTTTCATTCGATCTTTATTAATATATACTGTTTACAAAATTAAACAATTTGGTACCACACTAAACCACAAGCATAAAACAAACTTTTTTTTTTCTTATCAGTGAGAAAGAAAGGTAGCATTGCATGAGATAAATGAAAAAGCACACCCTAGATACTGAGCCCTTGAAATGTAAAACAGCTCCTTGGGAAACAGTCGACCAAATGAGACCATTATCAAAACATTAAAATAAACTTTACATATACCATCTGTGTATATTAAACTCCATCTGGCAAACTGATTCCTTGAACATAATAAATTCAGTAGACAAGCAAAATAAAATAAGAGAGTTGTAATATTAAAAATATCGGGCAGACAGTACAAATGTCCAAGGAGATCTCAACCGCGTCGGAGTTCTAGTGGCCGTATTTCTGAAACTCCCACTCACTGTTATCTGTACAGGCACAGAAACACAAGTTAGAAGTGCACTTCTTAATCCAAATGGTACCGAAAGAAAAGGAGGATGAAGGATCCACGTCTGCATACCTAGAGGACAAACTTGACGAGTCTTGAGCCATCGACTAATGCAGTGGAAGTGGAAGGCATGGTTACAAACCCCTGTATAAAGTAGCAGTTTGAGTAAATCAGTGCAAACTAAGAAAAATACTAACAACCACAGAAGCCTACATTACTATTCTTTTAAGTCCCAACTAAACTGAAATGCACAACATTTTACTCATGCATTAAGAAATAACCTACACACGGTTATTCCAAAATAAAAAAAGGTGAAGAGTTTTACAACATCGAGATAACCTAGAAATACCAAAACGTTCCTGAAGACAAAGTATATTTTATCCCACAAAAATTGAAGAGTCCAACATAATTTTGTCCATCTCAATGTTATTAACACGTATTTCCATTGTTTTTCATGATGGAACCAAACAATGGAATGGAAGCATCCCTTATTAACTCCTTCACTTCTCTCACTTCCTTTCTTTTCTTTAATAGGAACCCTTTCCGTTTCCTCCTTTGAACCCAAAAGCCTAAAGGTCCTCATAATCATAATATAATAATTCACATTTCTGACTCTTATAGTTTAAACCACAATTCCATGGGTCAAGAAAGTTCGATTAGTTTAGAAGCTGCAAGAACTTGAATAAAAAGGTCTGGCCATATTCTTGCAGGACACCTCATGGTGATTGTCTCATAGACTCGTACTGAGTATAGAATAATCCATGATCTCTATACTCCTAAAAAAATGGAAGGTACACAAACCTTAAATATAACCAAAATACAATATATGATGTGCTTGGCAATAACTGCCAGTATCTCCATTAGTTCTAAAGTGCAGACCAACATATCCCATGGGTTAGATGTTTACTGTTGAACTTTTGGGATACTCAATATCAATATGATTGTTTTTGCAATAAAAAAAGGTTATTTCCTATTCAAATCATAAAGTGCTAGGACATATACGATGGAAACACTATTTTTAATGTTTCTTAAGCAAATTCTGCTTCATTTTGCCTATACATAAGCATATTTTTCATGGCTTATTTTTGTGACCATTTGCGAGAGAGGTGAGAGGAATGCCAATTAGATAAGATGGATATCTAATCAAGTACCCTTAATAGCCATAGCAAAACGAGGCAAAGGAGGTGCCACAAGATTGAGCAGTCAAATTGAAATTAAACGCTAAATTTAATAATCGTGGTTCAATAGTATAAGCAAGATACTGAATTTGCTTCAGTTTAATAGATGGAGAAACATAAAACGGGGAGGAAATAATAAAGGACAATACAGTCTCAATTGATAACGTTAAACAATGAAATATCAAAACATTAACTCAAACTAGCTTGCGTCCACCCTCCTAGAATAAAAAACACCTTTTGTCTCCTCCCTCAAGATCAAGGGCCCAATAACAACCTTGCTTTGAGATAAAGGTTTTGATTCTTCAGTCAAATTATATATTAATGCTTTAGTTTGCCATCTATTAATGATAATACGCCCACTTTGAAAAGCAACAACTTACCCTCTCTTTAAGTAAAAACAAACATCCAACATATTTTCTTGTAGTAGATATTAAAGAACTCCAACTAAAGAATGTTTTATCAATTTTCATTGAAATAACATAGTTAGGATCAATTATCACATCCAAGTTTGGAGCTTGAAAAAGGCATCTCAGAGGGTGGAAAGAGAAAAGTGTATTTAAACAAACTTTGACATTAACTCAGAGTTATATGGAACTACTGAAACTGTTGGGGGTACAGATGAAGCCCCTGTCCCCAATCAAGAGATAGGAGAGTTTTTGTCCCTTACAAAAGGCCAATGTTCCGATAGGATCAATCACTACGTTGGTATTGTTCGTATAACGATAGGATCAATAACTACGTTGGAGGTATTGTTCGTTTTAGATAAAGATATCGAAGGAGGAGGAAGGTGTATTTAAACTGACCTAGCTACTAGAACTATTGGACGTACAAACAATTTTAATTTTAAATTATAATACTCCTACAATCATATCTACCTTCCTCAACCCTAAGGTAAAACAGACAGATGGATATCAAGCATTCTAAAAACCTATTTCAAATCAAATCAGCAATTACAGCTAATCAGAAACATACCCCACGCCACAGTGCATTCTTCGCTAGTTGCGCTGGCCTGGTTGGCTTGGCACTCGATGCCTAAAATCAGGGACCAAAAATTCAAAAGTGGAACGAATCGATTCAAATTGAACAACAGTTTTCGATTGAAAGAACGCGCTTACATAGATCCATGATGTGGTTCCGGCAGATGGCACAGTTATCGACAACGATGTCTGCAAGAAATAAAGAAAAAATAGTGAGAAGAAAAAAACACGGTAAAAATTAGGGTTTAAGGAGAAAACAAATACCCCAAGCCCAGAGTGCGACCGCGTTCCATTTTTTGATCTCGAAGCGCTTGGGTTTCTTGGAAGACGGTCCGGCACTGCTCGATGCCTCGCCGGCCGGAATCATTGGCACGTCGGAATCAAGAGTCGCCATGCCCCTTTCTAACGGTAGGAACTGTTGGTGATTTGTTCAGTGCTTTCTTCAATTGAATCAACAATAGTGTATAAAGGTCTTCTACGTTTCTAACAACTTTTTAATGGATTGGGCTACCGTCTTTATTTACTGGGCTTGTTACGATTGGGCCTCATCCTTCTTTTATTGAAGAACTAGGAGCTTTTTCCCGCACCCCGTACATCCATAACTTTCGTCCTGAATTTTCATATAATTTTCTTTTTCATTTTATTTTTTTTAAATTGTATAATTTGAAAGTAATTTATTTTTTATTTTTGGACTATGTAACCAGAAGTTAAAAATTAATTTCAAACTGCATAATTCAAAAATAAAATAAAAAATAACTTAAGAAATAAATAATTTTTGGATTATGTAATTCAAAAGTTATCTTATTTGGAAAAAAAAAATTACTACTAAATGACACAGATAAGAAGTCATTTTTGGCTTCACATTAAATAATGCTGCGAAAGCTATTTTTTAAAGAAAGTGACGTCCGAATTATATAAACTATTTTTTTATTTATTTTTGGATTGTACAAGCTTAAGAGCTTTCGAATTGTGCAATCTAAAAATTATTTTTTATTTCTCGATTATATAATAAAAAACACAAAATGAAAACTTTATTTTATGTGAAATGCATGAAAAAACTTACGGAGGTGCAAAAAGAAACTGCCCTGAAAAATAAATCTTAGAATATGGGTTCGGGTAGCACAGGTTTTCCTTTATATTCAATTCCACATGAACTGAAGATATTTTAGGAAAAGTACTTTTTTTTAGAATATTTTATTAATAATTATATATACATAATATTAAATTCTGGTAATGAAATTTAAAGTTTGTATTAATATCACCAGCTATTGATTTCGAATTTGAAATATCTCATATATAAATGGACATTAAATACTATAAAAAAAAAATTGTCTCTCACAAAAAAGTTTGTCTCTACCAAAAAGAAATTTTATTGAATTGACTATATTCACAATTTCTTTTACAAATTTTTATTTAAGTAAAGTCAATTTAGGGTATAATGTAGTTTTAAAAATAGAAGTAAATTTGTGTTGTCAAAATAGATTAGAATCCGTAGGTTAATTCGATTTATTATGGATTTGGATTGGGTTGGATTTGAAAAGAATATAATTTTTTTTATGGACTAATTTTCAATCTATTCTATTTAGAACTCGGCTCATTCGGATTGACCCACTCACCCACTTAATTTAATTTAATTATTTATTATTTTATGTTTCAATATTATTAGTTAATACTTTTTTTATTGTATTGTAGATGAAGATAAAGAAGATGTTTCAAAACAGTAAAATATTATGGATTTATCTTGACTCGAATATTATAAATAAATAAATGACAAAAGAATAATTGATATTAGAAACTTATTTCTTTACCTTTTGTGTTTGCTTTTGTATTACATTATGATTATATTATACTTTTTTTTTATTTCGAATTATCTTGAGAGTTTAACATCATTTTAGATAAAATTTGTTTATATTTGAATTAGCAAATATTTGTAATTCTTTTAGATTTAAAAAAAAAACCTTGTAATTAAATAAGTTAGTGAGTCGTTTAACCTACTAATCTATAATAGTTCAAGTCAAATTGACTCAATAAGTAACCAACCGAGTAGGTTAGTAGCATTGATAAACGTTGACAATAAACTAAAAAATCATGTATATGAAATATATTTAATTTTAGTCTACATAATTATTAAAATGATATTAAATTAGTGAAATTGGGTGTGGTTGATTTTTGAAGTGAGAAAACTAGATTTTTGGATTTTGAGTTGCGTGAAAGGAAATAGAAGAAAAGTTGGGAAGGAATAGAATTTGTACTTTAGAAAATGTAAAGTCTGAATTTATGAAGGAAATCATTTATTGTAGGGAAATAAAGTGCACGAAATCCCTTTCTTCATTGAATCCTATTGTAGTTGTTGTATCATGAGTTGAGTAGAATCCACATCCTACCAACGCCTAGACAGAAGAAAGAAGATTTAAATTTCATAATAAATCTTCTACCTACGATATCTGTTTCTATAACAAGGCATTAAAAGAACTGTGAAGCATAAATTTAAGATCATTCAATTAATGTTCATTGCAAAGATTTACTTCTATTAATGAACCTTTCAAATATCAATCTTACGTTGACATTTAACTATTTCTCTTCTTCTCCTTAGTTCTTCTTACATAATCCTCACAAAAATCTCCTACAACTACATTATTCTAGAATTTATAAAAGGTTAGGATTCTAGATTTTTGGTATTTATAATTTGTATATATCATTCATAAAGGAAAAGAAAAAAAACAAAATCTACCATTTTAATATCAAATAATGTAAATGACAAGGCGTAAAATTAAAATTAGAAGTCATTTGTTCTAAATAAGAAAAATAGAGATAATAAAAAATTAAAAAAAAAACATTTTTCTAATATGGTGCTTGATGTTGATCATTTGTATTTTTGTTAGCAACATTTTTTAGATATTTTACATATAAAAAACAATGATAATGGCTAACTTTCCAAACAATAATATAAACATATATTAGCTTAATCAACATTTAAATAAATTTAAATAAGGGTAGGTAAATAGAACTGAATTGTATTGTATTACTAAAATCTGTACTAAACTAAAAAACTAATTTGTCTAAACTGAACTGAACTGTTTTTTGTTTTATCTAAATTGAACTGAACTATACTAAATTGTACTGACCTACAATATAAATTGAGCTGAACTATTAACTATACTAATTTTAAACTAAATGATATTAATTTTAAATTAAATTGTACTAGTTTTTAAATTGAATAATATAACAATACATGTTTTTTTAATTGAAATTTATTTTAATATTTATTTTATTTTATTCATAAGTGTCTTAGAAATTAATTTTTTAATTATTTGATATTATTATTTTCTATTTTATTTATATTTCTTTTATTATTATGTGTGTATGGAAATTATTTTATTTTTTAATTATTTATTTTATTTTAATTTTAATTTTTTATTTATACTAATTTTTGTTATGAATATTATTTTACTTTTATATTTATTTTTTTAATTTTTTATTTATATATTTTGTTTTATATGTGTATATAATTTGTTTTATATTTTTATCTACTTATTTTATTTTAAAATAATTTTTTATTTATATTTATTTTGTTAACTCATAAAATTGTTTTATTAATCAACTATTTATTATTTATATTTTATTGTGTAAAAATTAAACTAATATTTATTAATTATTATAATATAATATAATAAAACTTAATAAATGTTTGTTAATTTTTTTGTCATTTGATATTTCTATAATATTAATTATTTTTGCTATATTATTATTGCTTACCAATGACATCAACAAACCACACTCTTTTTGGAGTTACAGACCTTTCTTCATCTACTTCCAACTCAATCTCCTCATTTTCTTCCTCTTTATTTTCATAATATGAATATGATGTAGTTAATGTTGGTTCAGATACATGAAAAAATTGAGAAAGGGAAAGGATGACTGTGCACTGAAAGTGAACTCTGCATCTCAACCCTACAAAAATTTCCAGCCTATCATATGCATGAGTTGGTATTATGATTTGTTCTTTGTTGTTTTCTCTACTATCATATCAAAAGGTTTGTGTTAAATACATGGATTCAATGAAGAATTAAATCTACTTATAGCTATGTATCATGTTATGTTAATATTATAGTAACATATTACAAATCAACAACAAATTTAAATCAAGTTCTAACATCATGATCAAAATCAAGTTCTGACCACAGGCTTGAAAACAAAAAGGCATATCCAAATAGGTTTTTTATTGGTGATTTTGAGTTTTGTCTATCGTTTTGAGTGTTTCAAGTGTTTCAACTACAAATACGTGATATAGATGAATAACCATTCTATAGTGGTGTTATTTAAACACTAGGATAATAAAAAATTAAATTTTTTTAATCCAAACCAAGAAAATTACAATAATTAAAAATAACTAATATGAAGTAATAAAAAAAATGATATTTAAACATAATTAAGCAATACATACATGCACACACATGCATTTTATTGGCTACAAAACCAACGACAAGTGTAGTCATAGGTAGCAAGTAATAAGTAAATATATCGTTATCTCTCAAGAGATTTGTGTAACATTTCACAACTCTTAATAACTCAATTAAATCACAAAATTCACAAAAATACAAGAAAATCTTTTTGATATTTTATCAAATAGTTGGTGTGCAAGAAAATGTAACATAGATTACTAATAAATCAAGTTATATTCCTAGACATAAGCATTCAATAGACATTCAATTTCAAGTCTAAATTCTAAAGATATTTCCAAACACCTCAAGAATCACAAATCAAGCATGAGAACAATCCACATCAAACTTAAGCATAAAAATTAAATACTAACATGAATTAGAAAAACAAATATCATTAATAACACAAAATTACACAAGAGTTCCATGTTTTTACAACTAATTTCAACAAATAAGAATGACCCTCCATGGTGGAGAACTTAGGGTTCTACAAATTAAAGAAATAAGAAAGAAATAGAAACTAAAGAGAAGATACAAATCCTTTTCCAAGGTTCTTAGTAGTTGCTTCATGCCCCAATTGCACCTCCCTTCACATCAATGCCTCCAACTCGTAGCTCCTCTCCCTTATCAACCCTAAGAAAGGTAAAACAATATGGATGAAGATTGAAGACCCAAAGAAGAGTAAGAGAGTTTCCCAACACCCCAAACAACCTCTGAGGGCCTTTCTCAATCGCCCTAGGTAAAGAGTGAAGTGTGGGAGGAATATGATCCTTTAAGCATGTGAGAAACAAGTTTAAATACCTCGATTTTGACATGTCAACATTTACCCTGCTTAGCACCATATCAGCATCGCTCTACATCATATCAGTTAAAACGTGAAAGGAGTTATTTGTCAACTTATCACTCAACACCATGAACCACCCCTCAACGCTAGCTATGTGGGCTAGGTGGCACTCAACGCCACTTTTGTGTCGCTCAGCGCCAGACTCCTCTATAGCACTGGTTGCTCAATGATTTTACAACACTTGGCACGATTTTGTTCTTGCTCAACACTGATATTTGCTCCAAATTTGATATTTTTTTTGTCCAAAACATGCTCTCTTGAGTTCTTGCTTGTTACCCTCCACCACAAATGTTTCCTATTCACTTATTTAACACAAATAAATATTAGGGCAAAACAAGCATATACTAACTATAACGCATCGCCATGGGATCAAAACAAGGTAAAAATTATGAAGGAGTTGATTTATTCACAAAAATATACACATAAAACACATAAAATCAACTACTATCACAAATATGCATATATTGTTTGTACAAAGGATTTAGATGTAGCATCTCAAATTATATCCCTCATTTGTTTATGAATGGTTAAAATCAACAACCTCTTTATACTGATACACGCTTGACAAATCTAGCAATTCAACATGTTTTGTAATTTTTAAGAAAGCCATTACTTAAGAGACACTTATTAGTTTTGTAATATCAAGTCTTCTTTCATCCAAATAATTTACATAGGAACACCTAATCCTTATTACATAATCACTAGTATTTGCATCATTTCGCCATATTTTATAAATTCTTCACTTATAAATCATACTTCAATCCATATTTGTGGTTTTGTATGATTTTCATTAGGGATTTTACCATCCATGTAAATATCACTTTTTTTAATTAAATACATGACATTATCTCATTTAAGAATATTTGATTTTTGTAGTTGATTAAATGAATACATTTTAATTAACATCTCTTTTATTTTACAAAAGTATTGACAACATTTTCCTTTGGTCCTTAGGCAATAGAAAATGAAGAAACAAGACAAAAAAATTTATAATCAAATATACATCTCAAAATCAACACAAAATGCAATTAATCAACATTTTATAAAATATATAACTTGTAAATTAAAATATATAAACTAATAAACAATTAAAAAGTAATTAATCTTCCCAAATTATTGAACTAAAAATATTCAAAATTTAACTGGCAATTCTCTTTCCTTTTGTATGTATGCATGAGTGTATTGTTAAGATAAGATTGTTTAGAAATTAGACCGTTTAAACAAATTCAGGTTTTGAAATTTAACAAAAGCATTATACGAAATAATGTTATATAGAATAATGTTATATATATATATATATATATATATATATATATATATATATGAAAAAACTATTTTAGAATAAATAGCGTCTAAGAGAAAAACATTTTGTAACATCTGTTTTGATCAAACCTATGAATAACATTTTATAGATTGAATTGTGTGATGAACTAAGTTTAAAATCAATGTTTAAGAAAAGAAAGTGTTTTTTTTTTTAAAATGAACCATCTAATAGATGATATGAGTAAACAAATTAGCGTTTTATGAACAAGAAAGTTTATCTCTCTTATAAAACTGAAATTGAAAGAATTTTTTTTAATACAATATTAACTTATACATCGTTTAACATATGCTTGTTAAACACTACTCTCACAAATAGTCTTTGGAAAAGCATTTAATGGTTTTTTACCATCTGAAGATTATACATGCGATATGCTTATTAAACGATACATTTATTTATGATATGACAAGTGATAACATGTTTTGGACATACAATACAACCTAACGCTTATCAACGTTCAAAATATTTAATGCATGTATAATGAAGTGTTTCATTGCTTGTATAACTTGTTCTTGATATTTTGCATATCACTAAAGCATAAAGACATAATTAGAATCACTGCACCCAAGAAAAATACGTTGTGAGAGATGAAGAATATTCTGGAAATGTTTCCCTTAAAGCCTTTTGTTTTGTCACATTGTACAAGCTCTATTTAAGTTAAAAGGTTATGATAAAACTCTGAACCTCTACAAAGTATACTAAAGTCTGACTTCCCACATAAAGGCTACCTACTCTCCTAAAGTCAACTTCCTTGTCTAATGTTCATCTTTCAAAAGAAGTTAAATATAGATGGAAGCTTGAAGTGAAGACAAGAAGAATAAAATATTGAACTCGTGAACACTAAAACAAGCTTATTGTGCTCATATATCGTTTGAAGTTGTATATTTATTTTAAGAGAAAAACCTTAGCAAATCTTGGATTCCTTGTATTGTTTTTATTCTCTTAGTTCAAAGTTATCAATCTGTATCTTTGTTTATAACACTATTTGTGTTGTAAATTCTAGAGAGAATTAAAATACTTATTTAAACGTGTCGTTCAGGATTGAAACTAGAAATGGTTATAATAGTTGTAAATCAGGAGTGGTTAAAGTCGGACTAGTCGTGTTGACAAAGTGAACCAGGAGTGGTTAGAATACTCGTTATAAACCTAAAAGTAAAACTCGTGTAATTTTTTTAAAGATTAATGAACTCCTTAAGAGTTCTTAAAAAAGAATTGGACATAGCTCACGTTGAGTGAACTAATATAAAAAATGTGTTTATTGTTTTCCTTCTTCAAAAGTTTTCATAAAGTCCTTTTGAAACATTGTCATCTAAACATATCTTTTATTTATTAATTTTTTGAAACCTATTAGATATAATTTACGAAAAGTTTTAAAAATACTATTCACTACCTATAGTGTTTTTCATATATATATATATATATATATATATATATATATATATATATATATATATATATATATATATATATATATATTTTGCATGAGTCGATGAAATATGAAAGGAAGATCATATATATTTGAAATAAGATATTTTGTTAAAGGTTTCACATATAGTATAGATTTAGAAAGATTTAGAAGAACTTTTAATTGACACGAAGACGATGATATTTTTCTCCCTTTAACTGGTGTTTAAATTTATGAAAAAGTAAAGCACATAAATGTTGTTTTTGAAAAACCAAAAAAAGAATTCAAATGTGACTAACATATGGAAGAAGAGATTCATCTTCTTCAACCTTTTTATTACATGTCAGACATTGTATAAACGTAATGTATGTAGTAAAAAAATAGGTATGATAACTTAATAAATGTAATGTATGTAGTAAAAAATAGGTATGATAACTTAATTGAAACATTGCTCAACGTCAAAGACAAGACAATGGATGCATTCATTTAGGAATTATATGAAGGTTTTGAAACAATATATGTAGATTAAATATCTTTTAGAAATTTTTATTGTTGAAATATACATTGCATAAGAAGTTATTAAATTTTGTTTGGAGTATATGTTAAAAGCAAATACTATAAGAGTGTATGTACTCATGGCCAACTTAAAGATGAAGTACGTAAAGCATTATATTTAAGAAAAAAGGTCTTAAAAATATTTTTTAATACTAATAAACACTTATTAAATTAATTATAAAATTATGTTTAAGAAAAAGAAAGTCCCAATTTTTTTTAATATTAATATATTTTTATTTAATTAATTATAACTTTATATTTGATAATGAAATTTAATTAAATTATTATCACTGTATGTTAATTTTTATTGATATTAAAAATGATATTTAATTAAAATCTTTTTTCAAATAAATTATAACTTTGTTTAGGAAAAGGAGAATGATTAATTATATATTTTTATTTTCATGTGAACAATTTTGATTGCAATTTTCTTTTATTATTTCTACGTGACTTTTCATATGTTAATTATATTACTTACCTTTTTGTTTTCTTCTATTTTATGTGGCTTTTCATATGTTAATTATATTAATTACCTTTTTGTTTTCTTCTATCTTTAGAGTTTTTCTTTTAAGGGTTTTGAGAGATTTCTTTTTTTTTTTTTAATTTCATGTTTGCCTCTAAAAATCTTTTTATCCTTTATTATGTCTTTTTTATTTGAGTGATTGCTATTTTTAATCTATTTGTTAAAATTGTATTAAGATTAAAAATGTGTTTTTTTGTCTAGTTTTATTTTCAGCAGTTTTTTATTTATGGGTTTTGAGAGTTCTTTTGCCTATATTGAAATTTTTGTTTGAATTGAATTGTAGAATTATTAGTTAGGATTAATTTTTTTATAAATGAAGATGAAATCTCTAATAAAATAAATAATTAACACTAGTTGAAATTTGAAAATAATGTAAAATTAAATAAAACAAATTACAACAATTTAATAGATAATTTTGTATTAAAAAAACTCGAAAAATACATTTTAAATAATAAAAACTTCATATTTAAATTTGTTTTAACTTTTTTTAAATTCTTGAGTCGTGCCTCAAAGCATATGTTGTAACTATAATATATCCTATTTCATCAAAGTAAATATGAAGATATTACATATTTACTTAGTAAAAAGCAAAGAAAATATGTGACAATGACATGTAAACATATATGTATGTATATAATGACTAACAACGCAATCACAATGACTTCTAATGACATGTAAGCTCAAAAGGGCAAACACATTGACTAACAATGAAATGCAATCACAGACAGTACTTGTTTATAAGAGGAAGAGTGTCCAAAAATAGCTAATGACAAAAACAATAATGGCCAAGCAAACCACGGTGAAAATAGGAGCAATACAGTGTTTCAAGAATCAATAGCAGCAAACCCTAGCTACAAATAAGATATTCTATTGTTTTAGTGAAAAGCTTTCAAAATGACGTACGTACGAAGATGTCTGCTAAATTTATATAATACTCAATTCCTTTTAACTATATATATTGCTTTTAAAAAAAAAACTATATGTTAATTATTACCATAATTCCTAATTTGGAAGCAAAACTAAAATTTATCAATATCTTATTTTTTGATACATTTTTATTTTTTAATTTAAAAAATGATGTGTATAATCATCTTAATCCAATGATGTTAAATTTTTTCACAAGTTAAACAATTATTTTTGTATTTATGTTTACTACAAAAAACAATACACAATACCAACAGACAAAAGTTGTCGATAACAACCAAAATTTGTTGGTAATGCGTTATTTATTACGGTTTATTGATAATCAAATATTCGTCGGCAATTTTATTGTCAGTAACCATTACAGAAGGATATATACTATCGGTAATTACTAAAAGATAATTGTCGTCGATAATTACTGACGACCCATATATGTCGGTATAGGCAGAGTTCAATGCAATTTGTTATCTATATCTCACTTTCATATAATCATCAGACCTATACAAAAACATAGACAATTCATATCCAGACAATCAAGCATATATTCGGATACATTTTTTGTCATAATTCAAATCTAATTTTCCATATATTTTCTACATCATATTGATAGTAGTTTTGTTTAGTATCAATTTGGATACCCTTAACTAGATCATTGGACTCCTCACTACACACTCAATTTGGACTCTTCACTACACTCACTCAATTCTCTTAGAGTAGTTTGTTATAGTTGTAGTCTATGTATAATTGCAGATAAGATCAAGTGAAATTAAATATATCGATGTTTACAGTTTTCTTCACATAGTTAGAGGGTTTACTAATGGGGAAAAAGAAACTAATGCTTATTTGGGTGAACATTGTTAACTCTTTGGCAACCGTACCAAATCGTTTAAAGTAATAAACCGGTAAGACCGGATATGGTTTCCCAAGAGACTCAGTCAACACTTTACTATCATATAATTATCTAACTAACTTAGGCTAAAGAATGGTTCCCTTTTATATGAGTTTTGGTTCAATTAAAGTAACTATAAAACATAAATGATAAAAAGTTATCTTAAGCACTCAAACACTTGGAAATGGTATTAGAAATGAAATGGAATGGTATTGTTGGGGGTAATGTTTTCACCGAATTTACTCTTATGAAAATAAAATCACTTCCTCTTCATTAATATGTCAATGTCAATCTACTAATTTACTCTAACCCCAATCCCTTGGTAGAAAAAGCCTAGACTTCCTTATTAGGCTTCAATCCCTTGGAAAACCTAACAATTAGTTTCGCATTAAGAAATGAGATTTTAAGACAATCAAAGGTCCTAGTTCTTTCCCTAGATGCTATTTCCTTTAGGTGTTTAACCCAAGGCCGGATTTACCCAACATTTCCCAATATTAAGCAACCCTAAAATCAAGTCATGGGTAGCAACTTCACAACAAGCATTAAGAGAAGAAATTAAACACTAACAATCAATGAAAAAAACATATATTCATTCAAAACAAAGTGATTTACAATAAAGTTCAGTGGCTACAACAATCCCCCAACAATAATGAAACTAGCTCTCCATGAATGGAGAGCTCAAGCCTACAACAATGGTGGAAATGGAAGAAAGAAGAGAATCCAAGGAAGAAGATGGATTGTTCTCAGTCCTCCTAGCTCGCCTCCAAGAGCTCCCAAGCAGAGAAAATGCGTCTGGGTAGCAAAAGATACCAAGCCCTCACTTTTCAGCCCTAAATAACTCAGATTTTGCCACATCAGCGACGCCACCGCTCAGGCGGTAGCCCAACGGCAGCCTTCCAGAGAGTAGAGAGCTCAGGCGATAGCCCAGCGACAGCTCAACGACAGGCTTCCAGAGAGTAGAGAGCTCAAGCGGTAGCCCGGCGGCAACTCAGCGACAACATTCCAGAATTCACTTTTTTTGCTGTTTTTCTTGCTTTCTTTGGGTTCCAGTGCCTTCATTTGATACATAGGTTTCTTCCAACTACTGTAAGCACCTAAAGGCAGGGATTAGTGATCAAAATCTTTCATTAAATCTTAAAATGCAACCACTTAACAAACTAAGAGAAAACTACAATTTACAAGGTAAAAGGCCAAGGAAGAGTTGACATTTTCTCTTAATTCATTACTGAAATCATGGTAAAATATGTCCTTATCAAACATATTGATGATTTGGTGGAAAAAGAAAATTTGGATTTGGAAATGTCCTCACCACATAACTTTGCTTTTGGGCTCATCGTCACTCCACTAAAATGTGAAGCTCCATTTCTATCAACTAGCCCAATATCTATGAATAGATATTGATAAATTTCTATATACTATCCCAATATCTAAAAGGTCAAGTGCGACAATTAAATAGAAACCTAGACCTTGAGCACTTAAATACAAACAAAGAATGACTCAAAACTTACCTCGATGGTATGTGAGGCAACTAACAGTTCTCCCTCGACGAAGTGGTAGCATGCACAAACCTTCGACAACAAAAAAAGTCATGAGAAACAAGTTTAGATTGCAATTATAGCTACTACTACTAAAACACATTTAAGTCAAGGCAATCCATTCAACCAATTTCAATTTGACAACAAGCATTATTGCAATAACAGATCTATTACAAACCAATGTGAAATTGGCAACAAGCATCATTGGCAATCCATTAAACCAATTTCAGTACCAAAACAAATAGGCAATATCGATTCAAGACATACTTACTTCTGCTATACCTCCACCGTTATGCAGCGACCACCGTCACCCAACAGTCATGAATCCTCCACCACGAGCAAGCATTGTGATGTGTCTGCCACCGACAACCAGCAACAAGGAATCCTCCACCACTAGCAGCCACCGTGACGCGGTGGCCACCTTCGCACCAACCTTGCGCCATCATCATCGCGCTCACGCCACCACCGTCATGCAAATCACAAGCAGCCTTACAACACCTTCGCGCCACCGCGAAGCCACCCTCGTGCCACTACCATGAAGCCTCACACCACCACCGTGAAGCTGGCACCACCACTGCGTCGTGCAAATTTGGAGCAAGGTCGCGCAACTTGCCTCGAACCACCGTTACTGCCACCGTCACGCCGCTGCATCGCCACCAGCCACAAGCGTCCACCGTTACGCCACCACCTGGGGGTTTCAGATTGGGAGTTGTGGGAGGGTTCTTTTGGAGGAAAACGAAAATGCAGGAGAGGGAAACCATGTTCTAATTTCATAAAGTCGGAGAACTTGCCAATAACCATTGGCCACTAGTAATAATTGTCAACGTTTATTAATGGTATTACCGGTGGATATATCTGTTGGTAGGTAACCAAGTCCATTACCGACGGACAAAAACCTGTCGATTAGTACCCATTCTGCACTTCTCAATAAATCTATTAATAAAAGTGTTTTACCGACATATCATTAATCTTTGGTAATAATATGTCGATAATTACAATAATTCTCTTGCAATAGTTGAATTATGTCAAATCATATAAACAATTCAACTATTGACCTAAAACACAATTTAACACGTAAAAAAAATTAACACAATTGAATTAAGAGATTATATCTATTTATTTTTAAAATTTAAAAACTAAGCTATATCAAAATTTGTGACACGAACTATCTAATTTGATGTTAAAGTTTAGAGTCTAAAAACATATTTATTCTTTTTATACTATTAAAATAACCTAAAAAAATATAATATTTTAAGAAATTTGTAAACAATTTTAAATGTATTGCTGGACAACTAAATTGAAAATTAAATATTTTATAATGTATAATCCTTTCTATAATTAATATAAAAACATTCTAATATTACAAAACTGACCATTTTATTTGTTTTATAAGGATTAGTGTAAAATGTCAATATAAAAAGTTTTTTCATTGGTAGAAAGTTGACTTTGATTAAACTAAAAAACGACAGGAAAAAGTGGTATAGTAAGGGTATGATTCCAATTTAAAGCAGACCTAAGTCAATTAGAATTTCGAGCACAGCTATGACCTAGGGAAAACACAGCATTGAAATTACTTAAAGCAAAACATAAAGTGTAACAATAAATAAAACACAGCATATCTTTAGTTCTTCTATCGTATTCAATGCATTCAAATAACTTCCAAATCCAAGAATCATGAATGAACATGAGTCGTGATTTTGTTGTGAAATATTTTAATTAAATTTATCGAAAAAAAAATGATATTTTGATATCATATTAATTTGACAACACGAAACTTTAAAGAATAATAATACTATGACACATTTTTATATTCATTTCACACATGATATAAAGATAAAATAGTTCAAAAAAATGTAAAATTTAAAAAAAAATAAATAAAAAGTAAATAAAAATAGTGTCAAATTAATATAAAAAATTTAGATGTCTGAGTAATATTTTTCAACTTTGAAAGTAAAATTAACCTGTTTTGACATAATGAAACTTTAACGGAAATAGAGTATATACGACATATATCATAATTATGGCAGCTAAAAGCACTTTACCAATACTATTCTCAGGACTTGTTCTTCTTTTGTCGGCATTTTAAAAAAGAACTCAGTTACTGGTTTTGCTTTTAAAGAGGGTCAATTTTCATACCTGAGTGTCTATGGTGAACCCTAATTAAACCAAAATTTGACATTATTGAAGTTTGAAGAAGAATAAAGAAGAAGAGAAGTTATTAATTACTGTATAATAATAACTGTTATTGGGTTTTATCTGAAGGCAATGATGAGAAATATGGGACTCAATTGTCCCAATCGCTGGGCCATTTACACCTACAGCTACATCTACATGCCCATCCCCGCTGGATACCAATATGGTCTAACATCACCATACCCTACAACTTATGGACCTCCAATTTTCACACAACCTGGGGGAATAAATAAATAATTATATATATTCACCGTATAAAACAAATTTCAGATCATAAATCATACGCCCAACTACCCAAATAAATATATAAAAAACAAAACTTTCCAAATCAAATCATATATATATATATGATAACGATATTTTGACAACATTCATAGATCTCCATACATAGTAAGATATTGTCTGTTTTGAGTCAAGTTTTTACAGTTTTGATTTTGGTACTACTCCAAAAGACCTCTTACCATTGGAGATATCTATGTGTATATAAACCCTTGACCAACCTTTCTTTTATTCTATGTGAGACTTTGTTTGCACTCTAACAATTTTAACATCATATCATTATGTTATTGATTCAAAATTACTTCACAATCAATAATAATAATTATAAACACTATCATGAACCAATCAAATGATCCATAGATGATATATATAAAAAGATATTCTATTAGTATTGGAGAACCTACTTAAGCAATGCAATAGATGGGACATATACCATTTTAAACATTTACATTGCCACACGAATAATCCTATGATATATGTCTTTTAGTTCTTCACTGATTAACGTCATTATGAAAAAAAATTATAGCAAGACCAATTTAGTGCAATTAATTTCAGAGTAAAGAATGGTTGAGTGAATTAATGGAAATGGTTCGTTAAATTATATGGGCGGTTTAAACTCTGCCACGTATATATTGATAGGTTGCTATGTAATAATATATAGTATAATGTATGTGGAAGTAGACATGTCCCTAAACCCTATCTCTGTCTTACCATTAATTACGGAATAATAAAATGTGTAATGAAGCTAGATTCCTATTATGCTATGGATTTCGCTCTTTTTTGTTGTCATTTTAAGGAAACTGTTTTATGACATGAAAACTAATTGTAAAATTGGAATTGTACAGAAATTGGAACAATCTTAACAAAACCCGACAAGATAACTGCTACATAAGACAAATGAAAATCATTGATTTGGATAATCATGTTTTCGAATTTAACTCTTCTCACTTATAATAGGGGATTGTTTTTTGATAAAAAAAAAATACTTAGTGAATAATAATTAAATAACATAATTGAAAAATATTCTTTTTACATATTTAACTTTTCTATATTAATTTGATATTATTTTTTTATATTTTTTTCTTTAAATAAATATAAAATTTTATATTTTTATAATATTTTACCTTTATATCTTGTGTCAAATTAATGTACCTTTATATTTTGTATCAAATTAATGTAAAAATATATTAACGATACCATGATTTTTTGATATTTTGATATGTGTGATATTTAAAATGATGAAGAGATTGAGCACGTGTGTGGTGATGAGAATGAATAATGGCGTGAAGAAGAGGGAAGGTGGGGTCCATAATTTGTGAGTGATGAAGTGCTATCACATGGTAGCTTACTCTTTTAATCAAACAACATAATCCTTACGGAAAACCATCACAAAACGACAAGGGTATCCACAACTTACATTCGATTTATATAAATCTTTTAGTTATTTCAGACCCTTTAAAAAATTATTTGAATTTGTTGAAAATTCATTATTGTTTACAAAACTACTTTTATTATATTAAAATAAAAATAATATTTGTGAGTACTTAAGGAAATGGATTATTTGCGAAATACATTTGGAGTTATGAATGATTTCAAAAATTAATAAAAAAAAAATACTTTGTGTTCAAAGATATTTTTATGAAGTTGAGAAAATAAAAACTTGTGTTGATCTCTCCTAAAACAAACTTTTGTGTTTGTTTATATTAACTTTAAAATATCGAATCCTTAATCGGAAACTTAAATACGTACGTATTTATCAATTAGTATACACCGCCTTTTTATGATTAAATTTTTTTTAATGTTACAATTAATTTTAAATAAACTAACAAACTATGATAATGATGCATCAGAGGATGATTAACGTACTAAACACATTATCTTAATACTAAAACTTGATTAAAAACAATTCAGCCTTCACAAGAGCCGAAGGAATGCCTTGGCCCATTATCATCACAGGTAATTTGGTAAGAGGTAGGAGATTTTTACTGAATTGGCATTAAATACAAATATATATATATATATATATATATATATATATATATATATATATATATATATATATGTGGTAACCAAAATCGAGTTTGATCGACTTTTGCGGTTACTCTTGGTAGTCTAAAAAGATCGAAAGAATTGCAAATAATGATGTTGTTTCTATATGTTAGTTATAATTAAGAATGAAAAAAAATCTATGCTCGCATATATCTGCCGATAAAATCTACAACGAATAGTTGGTATTGTCGATATTTATTATTTACAGGTTACGGATAGCAGATTTTTAATATTTCTTATAAACAGGTCGGATACAGATAATATGTTATCTGTACATATCTGTTATCCATAAAAAATAAAAATAAAAATTTAATTTATATATTTTATTAAGTTAAATTTAATTAAAATTAACATTAATTTATATTTTATAAGCTTAAGTTAAATTAAAATTGAATTTTAATTTATATTATATTTTATATATTTTTTTTAATTTTATTTAAGTTTTATTTTAATAATTTAAAAAAATAATTTTTTTAAATATTTGTGAGTATCCACATACATCTGCACGTTTTAAAATACACGCAGATATTTTTTAAATAGATATCCGTACGAGTAACGGGTTAAGTAACAGATGAATTTTTTGATCGAGTCGGGTTGTGGGTAGGCACTATCTGTGCCCAACCCGACAGGTTGTCATCCCTAATTATAATATAAAAAACATAAATCTAAAAATTTAAGAATTTATAATAATATGAACAAGATGAAAAAGAAAAAGAAAGATATATAAAATTTCTTAGTTGTTTGATTGTATTTTAATCTAAATCTAACTAATCCAAACAATTTAACTAGACCTTTTTGTTAAAATTATTGAATTATTCATTTACGAGAACTTCTATGTAACTGGAAAAATAAATACAATCCATTTTTTAAAATACCCTTCAAGAAGATTTACTGATGTAATAAAAACACTTAATTATCTGCATCAAATACACCCAACACAAGTGCAAAGTTACCAATCAATATAGAAAACAAAAAATATCACTTGAAATATGACAGATTTACAAAGAAAAATCTCTGGTATGAGCATTTCTTTTGATGAATCTTGAACACTTTCGTTTCAAACAAGATACAAAATACTCCAAAACAAAATTCTTGAAAGGTGTGTTCTTATTAGAAAATACTACCAGTTTGGAAGATTTTTATGGTTACTAAAAGATATAATTAATCAATTACTTTAATATAACCAATTATTATTATATATATATATATATATATATATATATATATATATATATATATATATATATATTCATATATTCATATATTCTCAGTGTAACTTCGAACCATTTTGAATAAGTATAGTTAATTATTATTAATCATAATAAACTATTTAAAAAGTGTAGTTTTTTATATTTCCTAACATAATTAATTATTGTATAAAATAATTTATTATTTTCTATTGAACCACTTTATGTCAGTATAATCAATTCTTATTTGAGATATTGATTATATAATCAATTATGAACTTAACATAATTGACTACTATGTTAATTAATCTTTCAATACAAATTTGGTCAAGAGAGACTGATTTATATTCTACATTATGATTGATTATATTATTAATTATAAATTTAACATAATTAACTACTATGTTTAAAAAGATTAAAAAAAAATCAATCTTTGAAAGAAAATTTGTTAAAGTTACCTTAGAGAATGACTCATATTTTATATTTTGATGATATTAAGATAATGAGTGTTGGGTTGGACTTTTATGTCTAAAAGCCTAAATTGATCAAACACATTTGAGTGTTGCTCCCACCACCACCACCACTCTTTGCTTCTTCCTATTCTTGTTTTACCCTTTAGATGAATGCGATGCTCTAGTTTATGCTTAGCAAACAAGCATTTATTATTGACATTTATAGTCTTTCTTTCTCTCTTCAATCTCATCACCCAAACAACACACCTTTCGTTTTATTATCTCTCTCTCTCTCTCTCTCTCTCTCTCTCTCTCTCTCTCTCTCTCTCTCTCTTGTGCTTTATGCTTCTTTCTGTTGTTGTATCTTTTGAATTTTCTGATGTTTATTTTATTAACACCAACGTACGAAGAGTTAAGCAATCTCACATATAAAAATGTTGATATATGAGGAAAAAATATATGTCACAATGTGTCAGAAAAAAATATTGTGAAAGATAATTAATTTTATAAAAAGGTTGAAACATTTTATATAATCATTTAAATAAAAAAAAAATTAAAATATTGAAATTTTAAAACATTAAGACTGGAACTTGATCGTTTAAAAAAACAAAAAAAAACTACTTTTGTAATTAAAAATATTTTGTAGAGGGTAGGAGAGGTGGGAGTAGCAAAGAGTGGTGGTGGAGGGAGCAACACCCAACACATTTTGTCTCATTTAACTTAAGTAGTGAGAGATATTTTAGGTCAAAAACTTGTCCTATTTTTTTGCAGCCTTTGAAACAAAGAAAAGAGAATGATATATTCATGGAGTCGTTTTAATAAAATTACGATTTTGGTTTTGTTCACCATTAATAGAGTTTGATAAGCTAGCTTGTGTCTACTAGTTCTTACTTCTCACCTTGAGAGAATTTTTTAGTTAATAATATAAATATTCTCTTTCATGATTATTGCATTGGTTGTCATTTTTTGTTATTTATCTAACTAATTCGCAAATTTAGATAAATTATTTTCTTTGCATGTTTGTGTGTGTTACTATCTGAGTTTTACTTTTAATGATAAACCTTGTATTGTACAAATATTACTATCTTTTGTTTTTGTGTGTGATACATTTAATTAAGTTGACATCAATTTGTACTTTAGATTCATTCTAATCTTTAAAATAAAACTTTAATTTTTTTAAAAAAAATATTTTAAAAAATGCTTCGAGAATATTAATTAATTGTGATGTTATATTATGAATTCCAAATTAGATTCATTCTAACCTTTGAAATAAAACTGTATTTTTTTTTTCGAAAAAACTTTTAAAAGAAGTTTCAAGAATATTAATTAATTATGATGTTATATTATGAATTCCAAATTAGATTCATTCTAACCTTTGAAATAAAACTGTATTTTTTTTTTCGAAAAAACTTTTAAAAGAAGTTTCAAGAATATTAATTAATTATGATGTTATATTATGAATTCCAAAAAAAAGTGGACGGAGTGTTAACTGGTTACTTCATGGCATAACCTGTTATCTTAAATATTTACTTGATTATCATAGGGAGTAATTTGATCGTTTAGAAATTGTTTTAAATACAAAAAACAAGTTGTGAACAGTTCATTATCACTTAAATAATCAATTAGATTTTTTTTTTCATATTCAATATAATCAATTATATCTTATAATAATTTATTAGACTCTTTAAAAGAATTTTATAAAAGAACTATTTGTGTTAAGAAAAAATAATTTAAGCAAACCTTATTTTCAAAGTTTAACAAAAAGTATAATGAAATAACATTCATTAAATAAAATGTCTAGGATAAAAACATTAAAGGTTATATATAAAAGATTTTTAAATGTTGAACGTTACTCAAATAGAATATAAGTAAATGTTGATTCACTTACAATGTCTAAATGATTAAGAACATGTAATACTTTTAATGTATGTACATATTAGTATTCATTTGTCTATTGTATTGTACTCTTTTTTTCTGCACATATCAATTTAATACAAAGCTTTATTCAAAAGTATGCATCGAATCAAAAGAACGTTAAAAGATAGGAAGACATTCTGAAAATGTTTTCTTTATACCTTTTGCATGTCTCTTTCGTACAAGTAGTATAGTTGTCTCTACAAGATGCAACGTAGCATCTAACCTCGTACTAAAAGGCTACATCCCTACACGAAAGTCAATGTTCTAAGTAATGGATGTTTTTAGACAAGTCTATATAGAAAGAAGATTGCATGAAAAGGAGACAAGAACAAAAATTATTATTTGTTTACGCTTATGCTGTTGTTTTTCTCTTGAGCACACGTTTTCAAAACTTTCTTGTATTGATTCTTGTCATATAATGTATACAAGATTAATCTTTTGTAATTAATTATATTTCAAAAACATTTCTTTTTTGTTAGTTTAACTTAGTTGAGTTAAATGTTCTAGTCACTTAGGCTAATGTTATACCATAAGTGGTGAAACTCATCTAACCAGTTGGGTTAGTTTGTAAAATCAAGAGTAGTCAAACTCCTTTGTAATCTTTGAAAGATTATTGGAATTCCTTAAGAGTGCTCAAGAGTTGCTCAGTTTAGAATAGATCAGTATAAATATAAGTGTTCTTTCTTGCTTTCGTTTTAAAAAGCTTTCTAAACGCCTATGAAAAATACTAAAGTGTTCAATACCATTTTTAATTTTCAAGAACTTTTCAAAAAGACTGAGAAATTACATTTTATAAAAAATCTTTGCTTAGAGTTTTAAATTGAAGGCGTTTGGTGAAAATATTGTATATAATTTTTTAACTTTAATCTTTCCGAATATTCACCACTTGAAGTGACATCTTTCCTTAATATTTTTATATCTTTGTGTTGATAGGGTGAGATGTGTATAGCTAAACCCATCTCACATTCAACAAATGGCAAAACAGTTGCTTGATCATATCTAAGTCTGTGCTTGAACTGATTTGTCCACTTTGGGACAAGCCCCCACATATTTGCTTTTGGTACCACTCCAAAAGACCTCTCTTACCAATGAAGATATCTTATGTGTATATAAACCCATGTCCATATTTTATTTTATCTGATGTGGGACTTTGTTTGTACTCAACATACACATTGTTGATCAATTCTGCACATTTGATGTATACTTGGAGATCAGTATCTTCACTACAATTAAGAGGATTGTGATTCTATGTTGTTGTACGTTACGAAGAGAACGTGTGTATTCTAGTTATTAGAGTTGGGATTACTCTAAGGTTACAGAAAGTTGGGATTACTCTCTGGGTTGAGATTGTGAGGTGATTCGCATCTTGTGCTATAGGTGATAATTGAGTTGAGGAATGAGAGTGCATTGAGAGGGGAGTTCTCTGTATTCTTATATAACTTCATCATTATAATGGTTTCCTTCAACTAAGGTTGTTGAAGAAAGACTAGATGTAGGCTTAGTTGAACTAGTATAAATTTCTGTGTTAATCTTTCTCTTTCTTCTCTTTTATTGTTGTTCATATACTTGTTTGATTTTATTCCAAAAAACCTTATAAAGATTTTCGAAAGATTAAATTTTTTAAAGAATTAACCAATTCCCCCTCTTGATTGAGATTATTGGCATCACCTTTTCTACACTTTGGTTTGAATTCTCTTACACCAAAATCTGGTGTTTGATGTAATACATTTCTACATGGTGTTACGGTATTGTTGATATATTTTAAGATTAATTTTGTACATTTTCAGGGATTTCATGTTTCGCATGTAAATTATGGTGATAATAATCAAATATGCAAGATAATAGAACGATCTCACAAAGTAAGGTTGTGAGTGAAACGACAGGTAGATTTGAGTATGATTGAACAATTGTCAATATCCTTACTTTTATTTTCCTTTATTTTTCAATTATTTACGTTACTTTTTTTGTAATTGTATTTCATACTTTCTATTTGTACATTTCCTTGATTAAAAATTAAAAAAAAAATTGAGTCTATTAATTCTAAAAGTATATTTGGAGCATCAATTTAATCCTTATCTTGATATGTGGTGATAATTTCTATCTATTTATATTTATATTTGACATATGCGTTAAATAAGTCAAGTTAATTTAACTCAATAAAAAAAATTACTTTTAACTAAATCTAATTCGAACTCATAGTAAACTAAGTTTGTTCAAAAATTACAATTTATTTTGACATCTCTAATTGAGATTAAGAAAAGTTTGAAGAAAATAAAAGAATCTCATATAAGTAAACCAAATAATCCATTGAAATTTATGTGATTTTAAATAGAAGATGATATTTTAGTGTTTTAAAAGTTGAATTATTCTGGTACATAAATTATAACGAGAATGTCTGATTAAAAATCTGTGAATTTCGAATAAAAAAGTTAAATAATGATATGGACATGTAACGGGTATGCTATAAAGATGAGGGTAATAAATGGCATTTGACATGCAGATCCTGCGTGGCCCATAAACATTTAATGGAGAGAAAGGGAAAATGAAAAATTGCAGGAAAAGGTCTGTCCTTGTGGGCGAGAAGGCCATCTTTGACATTATTTAGGTACACTTCCTTAAAATGTCACTAATATATTTGCTTCTTCATAATTATATTAATTAATTTAATAACAAATCATATTTCTTTTAAAACTACATATAGTTAATCTAGATAATCTCAGTTAGATTTTTCACTAAAAAGTCTTGAATTATCCAATTACAATAAATATCTTTGAAACCAAAAAAAGATATACAAAGTCGTCCTTGAAACATCCTTCAAGAAGATTTTCAAATATAATGAAAACACTTAATTACCTACAATACACATCCAACAATGGTGCAAAAAGATTTGCAAATACAAATTACAAAAGTTCTGAGCACTTCTTTGTCAAACAATATGTAATATATGACACTTTGATAATATCTCTTCTCGAAAATAATAAGACTCTTTTTTAATAAGTATGAAATGATTGCAACGAACACGAGAGAACTTTCTTTTTATAAAAGAGTTTTATGATTATTTACTAAGATAATCAATTATAAATTAAACATAATTGATTATTATGTTCTTCGTGTAATCCAAAGAATATTTTGAACTAGGATAATGGATTATTCACTGTTCATAATTGATTATTTACAAAAAAAAAAAAAAATTAGATTTAGTTGACATAATCGATTATTCACTTTTTCATAATCGACTATATGTAAAAGAAAGCATTTAAATATAATTTCTAATAAGTTACAATTTTTATACAAATTATGTGGGTCACTGCTGCAACAATGAGAGAAACCTGAAAGCATGCTTTGAATGTAAGTCATTGTTAAAAACTACGAGTTCAAATATAACTATAGCATATACTAGGCTACTCTTTCCGAGAGGAACCATAACCTAACAACAAGTTCTGTAATGAATAGAGACGATAGCTTTCATGAACAAATAAAAAATAAGAAAAAATAACCTTATTCAAAGAGGTATAAACTATAGTTTAGATACAATCATAATATATACCAATATAGATTAAAGTTTCTTAAAGAAATTGTAGTCTAAAGTGAAACAATGTCACTTTAGATTACAGTTTCCCTAGAGAATCATAGTTTATATTATTATATGTGATCATTTTATAGAAACTGTAAATCATACTTTAATAATATTTTAAAAAATGGCATTGGATCATCATATGCTACATTTTTCTTATAATCGTAGTTTATTTATGTAACTAATTCATATATTTGTACTCCTGATATAACCTTTGATAGACTTAGTGAATAATTAACCATATATTGATATAGATTATTATATATGTTTGATTGAATAGTTAACTGTGTTATATTATGTCATAATTTTACTACAATTTTACAAAATCATGTCAAAGAGGTTACATATTTGCTTTTAGTCGTATATATTTGAGTAATGTAATGTAAAAATATATTAAATATGCAAGAAAGTATTACATAATTTGTCAAACTCAAAACTACAGTGTAACAATTAAGGTTACTAATTATTTTTGGATTTTCACTATACTATTCTTCTACCTTACTCCTATATTTCTTTTAATCTTTTATTTATATTCTATCAAACATATTTTTGAGTTATATATACAATATCAAAGTTTTATTTGCTTACTCCTATATTTCTTTTAATCTTTTATTTATATTCTATCAAACATATTTTTGAGTTATATACTAATATCAAACCCAAGTATGTATTTTAAAACAAAGACACTTGTAATATTAGAAAGTAAATTTTTTTAATGTCTAACTCAACTCCATAAAATCGATTTGTAAGCTGAGATTTGCACCTCATTTATATATACAATATCAAAAACTGAGAGAATGTAAACAAACCCAAGTATGTATTTTAAAACAAAGACACTTGTAATATTAGAAAGTAGATTTTTTTAATGTCTAACTCAACTCCATAAAACCGATTTGTAAGCTGAGATTTGCACCTCATTTATATATTATAATTTTGTCTTATCTCTAATCGATATGGGACTTCAAACATGCAATACTATCATGATGTTGTCATGATCGAAGACAAAAAATAGATAGAATGTTTAGGTTTTGTATTTACTATTCTTTTAATTATTTAGGATTGGAGTCTCATATATTAACTATTTATATTAAGCACATTACTTTGCACTGTTTTTCATCGTTGCTAAAGATAGATTGGTATATGGAAAAGGTAGGGAATATGGTCAATGAGGACTTAATCATATTCACGTAAAAATAACGAAAATACACACACATACACTTGAACGTCTCTAGCACGGAATAAATTGAAAAGCAAAAGTAGGTTCAAATTTTGGAGATGTTGTCACTGATTAACGTCACAGACAGGTATCATGTTTTCCTCCATTATATATTCAATACCTTTCATCTTTCTTCTTTCTAATACTAATAAATGCATCATATATTCCTTTGTTCAACAATCATATACATACCCTAATTCATTCTCTCAAATTCCTTTTCCCTTTCCTTGTAATAATATTATTATTAATAATAATAATAATTGACAATGATATTAGTCTATCTCCACATAGTATCCTAGCTAATTTAATACACCATATTCATTATTAATGATATCCTTGTTGTTTCATTCATTTATTTCATATCATTCTTCACAAATACCCTCTATTTCTATATATCTTTTCCCTCTTTATAAATACGTCATAACCAATGAAATTAAAGATTTTCTTGCCCTTAAACCATCAATGAGAGAGAATATATGTGATGTCATCTCTCTTTCCTCGAATGGGAGCAAAGAATCTATTATCAAAGCATAAGACCAATGTAATACTTGAAGCAATTCTCACTTTACCTCATAGAATAGATAAATTAAACTTAAACTTGTGTTATTGATTCATAAATATCTAATTTCATGTATAAAATATGGAGATATATTTTAATTTTATATAACTCTTCACTTTATAAGTCAATTATGTAAAAATAATCAAATTAATCTCACTTTATGATAAAGAAAACAGTTGTAATTATAAGAATATATTTAAATAAACATAAAGAAGACATTCATCCATGCAAATAATAATCAATAATTTAACTGATTAAAAAAGTATAAATATATTTAAATTTCTAAACATAACACGTATTTGTAACTAATTTTTAGAAAATATTAAATAAGTTTTCGTGATATCCAATTTTGTGATGCCAGTTATTTATTTATTTATATAAAAACTATGTTGGGTGTTAAATTACTTTTGACATTTTTTTAATGAAAAGACGACGTTAATAACCTGATTGTAAATAAATTATTATGTTAACATATTATAATAATTGCTTATGTCATAATTAAAAAGCAACTTCAATTAGAAGTTGATTAACTTTCTCATTAAATGAATGTAGAAATCTGGGTTCTTAATATTAATTAGTAGAATATAATGAAATGGGATAAAGTTTTTGTTTTTATCTTCTATCTTGTCCACACACTCTTAATTGGAATTTGAACTCCCACCAGTCCAAACAAAGTGAAAAACACATAAATATTTAAGTAAATAGAAGTCGACAAATAAATATCATCGATAATAGTGGCAAAAACTTGAAAAAAAAAATTTAAGACGCCACATTAGATATTTTATGTATAAATTATTTTTTTAATTAAAAAAACTTTTTATTTTCTTTATTCAATAAAAACACACATGATAATAGAATTAAAAAAAAATATTATCATTTATTATCATATCATAAAATAATCTTTAAAAAAATATCATTATTAAATATCAAATATTACATGAATTAAATTGAAATAGTTAAAATAATTTTTGAATAGCTTATAGGCTAGTCTTCTCCTAAATGTAAAATAGCAATTCTTAGTAGATAAACAAAATTTTAGAACAACTACTTTAAATTAAATATGTGATATTATTATATATATCTAAAATTTATATGAAAGTATAACATAAAATTTACCATTAAAATATATAAAAAAATTATTTTTAGTCAAAGTATTATTTTATACTTTTTTCATGATTTGAAATCTTCAATAACTAAATTATAATTAAAATTTATTACAATATCTCTTTTAATATAAACTATCATATTACTTACTAAAAATTTAGCTTATTTATTAATGATTTAATATCTATTTTGCTCCCTCTTTTCGTAGGGTCTGTTCAAAGTTGTCCTTCCATTTTTAAAAAGTTCACTAAAATCTTACATTTTGTAAAAACGGTGCACGTTATTCCTTTTTACTTACGGCGCTAAAAATTTTAACGGCACAGTGCCCAGGTTAGCTATCAGTGAATGAGTTGCTAATTTTTTATATACGTGACAACTTAAAAGACCAATAACATCGAAATCTGGTATTTGAAAATGGTTTTGTCCAACTTCATCATGCCACAACTACAAAATCCATAGCCCTCCATCATCGCCGTGAACTTTCCCACCTCCTCCGCGTAAGAGATTTCCATATGCAACCTCAACCTCTCTGCATACTCTACCCCCACAATAAATATTTCATATTGGGAATGGATGAAATGTCATGTTCATCAATTAAAGTTATATCAACTAACAAGTTGTGTGAAAGTCCTAAAGTATGTAAAGTTTGTAGCCTTTGGATCCTATCATGTGCTATGGTTCCACTGAATTTATTTGCAGAAAGTTATAGGAAACAAAGTCCTTCAAGATGAAACAGAGATACACGAAAAGGTCTCTACAACTGTTTCAGTGAATTGGCAGTAGACAACTGCTTTAGATTGGAAATAGAACTTGGTAATTTCCCTGAGAAATTTGTTTTAATGAGATTCATGGTGTGAAAAAGAACTACATCTCCTTGGAAGTTTGGCAAAGCTCCCTGAAGATCCTTGTTGTTTGATATACAAATAACATTAAGAGTTTGTATTTGAAAGATACCCTTTGGAAAATGGCCACTCAATATGCAACTGCTAAGCTCCAAAACATTCAAATTGGAGAAATTTGCAAAAAATTCTAGCACAGAATTTGAGATATTGTTTTGATTCAGTCTAATGACAGTGAAAGCGCGTGGAGAATTAGGCAAGATGTTCCATTCAGTTTCTCAATTCCGGATCTTTCTCTGGCACACCGTAATCTCCATCATCATCGTCGCCGAACGCAGAGAAAACCCTTTTCCATTCTGCAACCCTAACTTTGGGTGGAAAGGGATCTGCCACGTGGCATCTTCTCATTGGCCTCAAATGACCCCACAATGCCACGTCAACAATAATTGTACAAGTCATCAAGTTTTTGCCAACGGGGCAAGTCTGTCATTAGCCTTTTTAACGCCTTATGCAAAAAGGACTAACGTGAACCGTTTTTGCAAAATATAAGACGATACTGAACTTTCGAAAAAAGGCAGGACAACTTTGAACACATCCTACAAATTTAGGGACCAAAATAGGTATTAAACCTTTATTAATCTATTATTTATTATTTTCATTGTAGAATTTTATTTTATTTTTTTTACTTTTGATTGATTTAATACGTAGTAGCTAATGTTCCAATGTTACTTAAGAATAATTTTTCAATTCAAACGGATGTCCATTGTTTAAGTGGGATTATCTTATTTAAAAGAATTGTATTTATTTAAAAGGGAAAGAATTTTCGCTTGAGTAAGCCATGTCACTTGAGTGATATCAATGATTTATACTTCTTTTTACCGATGAAGATATTTGTCCAATAATGGATCTTATATATTTATCTGATAATTAATTTTTTAAAAATTTGTTAGGTAATTAGATTGGTAATTAAACTTTTTTAAAATATGTCTATAATTGATTCTTTTTTAAAATCTATGATAAAATGGACATCAATTTTTTAGTCAAAATCCAGCAAAATATTTTTTATAAGTTAATTGAAGACGTGTGAGAAGAAACGAAAAAAGAAGAAGAAGAGAAAGAAAATAAGAAAGAAACTAGAGAAGATGATGACAATGATGAAGACCATAGCAAGATCACAACGACATTGATAAAGTCATAAAAAAAAAGAGGATGAGTAATAATAAAGTTAAAGAAGAAGAGTAGGAGACAACACCAACAAAGACATAAATGAAAAGAGGAGGAATAATAAAAAGAGGAAGATAAAGATGAAGATGAAAATGAAGAAATTGATGTAAAAAAGAATAACAAAAAGAAAAAGAATCAAATCGCAATATTTATTGAAAGATAATTATCGATGACCAAAATCAACCAATAATTATCAATGGATATTTATTCACAAATTTTAATTATTTGTAATTATAGATGAATTTTAACTATAAATAATTATTGATAATTTTTTTATTTAAAATGTTAACTATGAAAACTTTATCAATATAATATTTATGTCTATAATTTTGATTTATCTATAAATTTTTGTGGTTACCAACTCATTTTATTCATTGGTAATTGTATTGTTTTTTAAGAGAGTGAGTGAAAATTAACATGAACTCTCCCTAGTTCATATGTTACTTCGTTCTTGAGCAGTGTGGCTTATTGTAAAATCAACCATATTCCAAAATAACACTTAAAACTTTGAATATTCTTTACTTAAGCAATCACATGTTGCTTGACCGACGGGAGTCATCAAAGCAATTTCATAACCCTATAATTCCTATATAAGCTTATAGAACACACAAAACTTAATATTAAGAAAGTAAAGACTTACCTTAATAAACATTTTTCTCGACCTACTTTCTATGTGCTCATAAATGTCTTCGACAATGTAACTTATCATGAAAATGAAGAATAGTCAGATTATAATTCTACAAAAAGTGAGAAAAAAAAAGTATACACGAAAAATGAAAAATAAATTAATTTTAAATTTATTTATAGACCTATTTAAAAAAAAATCATTCTTCAATCACTGTAAAATTATATCTCTAGTATAAGATTTAACAACTTCAAAGTTAAGAATTATTAGAGAAAAAAAAAAAAAAGAGGCTTTGTTAAGAGATGAGAAAAAATATTGTTTTAGCTAAAATAATATATATATATATATATATATATATATATATATATATATATATATTAGCTTAATTTTTACACCTTCACTTGCAATGTACATCAACTCTATCATCTAATTAATATAGATACTTTAATTCAAATAAAATTGTGACGGATACATTAGAAGAAGAAAAATTGATAAAGACAAACACTTTGACTTCAATAAGAAAAGAGAAGTAAGAATTGTTCTCTTAACCTTAAACATATTCATAATATATCGAAATTTGTTACAAGTAGTTTGACACTCGAGTTCCTTAATCAAAAACTAATATTTTCTTTTCATTACATAAATACTAATACACGTAATTTTTAATAGATGTAAATAAACTAAACAAATATAAAGGTGTATAAGATTTATGAAATACCTTAGAAAAACATAAACAATTTTTTCTAAATTTTGTCTTGTAGTAAGAATTGGAGAAAGTAATATTAATGTATTTTATATATTAAAATATCATTTAATTATTAAATTTTGTAATATTTAAATAGGAAAATAAATTTAAAAGACTAACACCAATGTCAATAAGATGACGGTGATATTTGTTGGGGTTAATATCCTTTAATTCTTAAAGTTTTCTTTTGAATATTTTTTAAATATTTTTTTAGAAAAAAAAAAAAAAAAGAACTAGGTGTTTAAGGAGAACTTAACTATATACTTGTACTTCTAATACTAATTTACACAGAAGACTAACTTGAATGACTACCTTTATTACAAAAATTGATTTTAAATGTTTATATATTGAAGTCCTAAATAAAAATGTTACTTACGTACATAATTATCCCTTGATATTAAACTTTTGTGTTTTAGTTGCAAGGTCGAATCACTCTAAACACTTTTATAATTTGACTTTCAATATTGTTCGATCTCGTTCTCCGGTCCCTTTCTTGGTTACGGTTAATTTATATCAGTAATAAATGCACAATAAATGTGAATTACCTATCTTTTACCTTTGACTTATATTTATAGTGTTTTCGCCATGGAACTGGAATTGATAAAGTCTTAATTACGATCCAATCTTGGCCTAATGGTTCTAATCACTTCTTACCTTAAACCTTGCATAAATATGATTACAAGTTCTCACCGACCGTCCATCGTAGACCATCCGACCGGATTAATCACAAGATGGTCTTATGGTAGTCCGACCCATCTAGTACACTTTGCAAACATTAAATGCATTACTATGTGTACATACTTATACAAGATTGACACTAGTGCAAAAACGCTGTTTAACGTCGGTTATTTTGGGCTTTTAACGTGCATTCATAAACTGACATCTAAACTGGTGACGTCAACGGGACGTCCGACATCCTAACCACAGACGTCTATAATGACGTCAGTTAGTGCCCATGAACGACGTCAATAAACGTCGACACTGGTTGGAATGGACGTCTAAAGGCACTAATTAGACGTCGGAGAAAGCATTAACCGACGTCTAAAGGCACACATAGACGTCGAACATGACAAAGACCGAAGTCTAAGAGCACATATAGATGTCAATTTTGGCATTAACCGACGTCTAATACAGTGGTTGTGTTTTAGTGCAATTTTGTTCTCGTCTTTGGATAACCTAGTAGCACAATCTCCTTTTGCTAGTTTCTCCCAAAAAAAAACTTGCGTCTTTTGAATTTCTTATGGTCCCTTCAACCCAAAACCGAACTTGGGTGGTTGCTTAATTCCATTTTTCATCCGCAAGAGGAAAAAATCATGGTGAAACGAAAACTAGACAACGACCCAAGGTCGTTTTTGGGTTGAAACGATCAAAAGAAATTCAAAAGACGTTGTTATTTCTGGGAGGCAGCTAGCAAAGGGAGAATGTGTTACTACGTTACCCCAAGAAAGGAACAAAATTGTTCTATAACACAACACAAAGAAAGCAAATTATATTCAGTTGAACCAGAAGATAAAATCGATGAAAGACTGACAAAGATTAAATGGTAACAATAAAAACCACCCACCTGAGATGCAATGCCGCATGAGAGAAAAAGGAGAGGAGGAAGACAATGATGTTACCATAAAACAACAATGCAATGCCGCGAAGCGAGAAAAAGAAGAGGTGAAGCAAGAGAAAAAGGAGAAGAGGAAGATGCGATATCAAAAACTGAATGTCACGAAGAGTCAGAGGTTTATTTAAAATGAAATGGGGCGTTGGTTGCTACGGCAACCGACGTCTATAGTCACATAGACGTCGGGTATCTAACTAATATGACGTTCAAGTTAACATTAATACTGACTTTTTGAATACCCATTAGACGTCGGGTTTCAGGGGATCCGACATCTATTCAACGTCTGGAAGCTAAACCGATTGACGTTTGATTTCCTGTCAGGGAAGTTCACGTCGGTGTCCTTCTTAGCCGACGTCTAAGTCCCTCGAGTTTTGTGAACATAATCAATTACAGGCACATAGATGTCGCTTGCCGTCATTATCGACGTCTACGTTGAAGAATTTTTTGTCTTCCCGCCTTCCAAACAAGCCTTAGACGTCGTCGTTTGACTAAGTAACGTCTAAGCGTCTAATTAGGTGATCAGCATTAATTGCAGCCTAGTAGACGTCGGATCCCGTGAACACCGACGTCCATTAACTGTCTTATCACCTACCTCAGGCATTTAGGTCGGTTTGCGGCAGGTTCGACGTCTACAATGTCATAAACGTCGCCTTACCTTGACACTGATGTCTAGTTTACCAATCTATTTACGATAATGCCACCATGCAGTCATAGACGTCGAGTTATCAAGAAACCGACATCTACTAGATGACATTAACCAGCGTTTTTGCACTAGTATGACATCAAAACTACCTAGCAAAGTGCAAAGGTTTACAAAACTAAATTCAGTCAAATACATATAAATATAATGTCTATAACTTCATCAACTATAATAGCAATTAATTATTAAATAAAAAAGTGATCTACCAATAAAATAATTATATATAAAAAAATCATAAATAAGTTATATAAACATAACTATAATAAAAGCACGTTCTAAGATTTAATCTATTACCTTAACTACAAATTAATGTAAGTACTAAATATTATATAATGAAAAATTTAAATACGTTTTTTATGAATATCAAAAAAAGAATTTATTAAAAAGTCACACTACCAATAAAACCTTAACTTAATTCAAAAAGGAAAAAGAATTGACATTACTTTCAACCTAAAATTTTAAAACAATAAATTTATGAGTTTTCTTCTTTATAATATATTCAACCTTTTCAATTTTAACTAATATAAAACTCAAATTTACATTTGAATTTCCAACAACCTTTTTTAGAAGACTTTATATAAAATAGGTTCGATTAGATACTAAATCAAACTCTTTTGAGATTATAAACCTTAACTTTGTAAAGTTAAAAGACATAATATTTAAATATGTGATGCATTTTAGATATGCAATGAACTTTCCATCAATTTTCATTTAAGATAAATGTTTATATTTGATACATAATTCAAATAATGGTTCACATGCAATTATCAATTTGTGGTCTCGTCTGAATTAGTTATCACAAAATATAATTCATAATCATTGGAACAATAATCTCAATCAATACAATATCACAAATTATAACATAACCTCGAATACTTGAACTAAATTATACTAGAAGTGTTGTTCAAAGATTTTTTTCAATGTTTGAATAATATAACTAAGTTAAATATGTGCTTTGAAAACCAATAAATTTTTACTTAAGCAATAATATTAATTAAAATAATTTTTGTTTTTTGGGTTTCTCCTCACTTAAGCTATCATAGATTTGTCCGATTGAGCAATTTATCATTAGGTTAAAAATTATAACTAATAGTTACATGATTTTTTTTTACTTAAGAGGATAATAGTCTAAGTATCACAATTTAATTGTGACTTGATCCACTTGACTTTAATCAATTGACGCTACTTGAAACAATATTTCTTGGATGATATGTATAATCACTTGAGCATTAAATGAGTGCTTGAATTATATTAATCTATTTTACTCAAGAAGATAAATAATAGAATTAACCAAATCTACAAAACTTAATCACTTGAGCCATCAACTTCCAAGAAAAAAAAAAGGATAATTATTGTCTCTCTTGCTCAAGTTTTACTCCTAACTTAAGAAAAAAAAAATCTCACTCTTAAACCTCAACTAATTACTTAAACAATTGTGTTTTGCAATCAAGATTGAAGTTCTTGCTTGAGATTTGCTTAAGTGACAACTCAATACTTAAGTAAAATACGTGTAAACAACTTCAAAACACAAAATGACTTCCAAATTATAATATAAGCAAACCAGCTATTCTAACAAATTTAAAATACATATTTGAGCTCAACAAAAGTAGAATTGTTCCTATTTCACAATAAACACTCGTTTTAACCATTTTTTAGTCATTACCTAGTACGAAATTAATATACTAATTCAAATAAAATTCATCAAGTCAAATATGTTACTTCCAATTCCAACACACATATAAATAACAATATAATGCAAACACCTTTTCTTATCTAACATTTGTTGTGAGCAACATCAAAATCATATAGACTAAGTGAAACATTTCTAAGTTAAAACTTCAACCTATGCTTAAACTAGTTGAGAGAATTAATTTTCTCAATTGACTTTACCAATAAAAAAGTTTAACATTCACAAAAATAAACTAAAAAATAATAGAAATTTAAGAGATCTTATAGAGTAAAACTGCACCTACTACAAATTAAAAATTGTTCAAAACGTGATAGAATTTGTTCTTGAAAAAAAATATGAGACTTGATGCAAAAGGTTATGTAGATGAAAAAATGTAAAGTAAATTTGACTTTAAATCCAATTTTAATGAGACAAATTTTGTCTACCTTCAACGCATTTTTGTTCTACACCTTTTAACTAATATATCTCTTTATGAAAATAAATAAAATAAGACTTAAATAGTAATTTGGTTTTCATTCTTTGAATTAAGATTGACTTTGATAGTATGTTTTAAATCTAAATTTAAAATATAAGATGATCCATATTTTAACACATAACGTTTTTAAATGATATTAACATCAATTTAACACAAAAGACTAAATTATCTCTATTTAATAAATATTAGGTGAGTAAAAAATAGTATAGATACTAAATTGAATTACAAACTTAAATATATAAATCAAATTAATAATTAATTAAAAAAAATCATAACTCTTATAATATTTTTAAAAGACACCTTAAAATATTGAAAGAGAAATAAAATAAAAAATATTTAAATTACGCTTAATTTTAACTTACATTGAGTTTTAGGTATTGTAAAACTACTGAGTGTGTTGGAATATATAAAGAAACAAAATAACTAAAAAAAACTTTATTTCATTAGATAGTTTTAAAAATAAAAGATATTCGATTATTATTTTTAATTCAAAGCTCTATCAATTTTCGGTATGGTATGATAAGTTATTGGATTATAAATTTCTCCGTCAATTATCGTTACTTAATATTAATCGAGACAACAAATTACATTTTTTTTTTACTAAAACTACTTAGGACTAAAGATATAAATTAGACATTTAATTAAAAAAAGTATATCAATACTGTTTTTGTTTGGGTTGCGATTATTATGAGCAAGGAGTGCATATAACAGTGTCCGTTAAAAATACTTTTTTTTTTCTTACATTATTGCCTATAAACTTTGATTTTTCCAAAGAAAACCTTGTCCTTTTTTTTTAAATTTATTTCTTTAAAATAAAAACACACTTCTTATGTTTTATTTTTCTAAAACAAAATCTAAATTCACAGTGAAAAACTCCCAACAAGTTTTTTTTTTTTTTTAATTGTAAGTAAAATCCCCAACAGTGATTTTCTTTTAAAAGTAAAATTCACTCTTCTTTTTAACGGCACTTTTGCTCCTCTTCTCAGTTATTTATATATCAATTGCAAATTAATAATATTTTTATTTCACTTATATCAGTAATATTTCTTCAGAGTTTGTAAAAAAGTTAGTCAACATTTATATATTAATTACAAATTACTGATTAGATATTTAAACTTTTATTTTAATATAATTAAATTATAACCAAATAAGTTCCTTACTTATTTTAAGATAATATTAACTGACAATATAATTTTTTAAACAGTTTTTAATATTTATAATTGTGAATCGTCACTAAAATAAACTATATCAATTTAATTAATTTTTGACTTGTATAAAAAAATAAATAACATTTTTTTGTACAAAAAATGTAAACAGGCTAGCACTATCTAACAAACTGGGTCATGCAGTTATCATAAATTTTGTTCATATATAGGTAAATCCTACGTCGTATATAAATTATACAGCATAGAATAAAAAAATTCCATCTCAATTTTCTTATATTGGATAAGTTTGGTTAAGCTTGAAATAAATAATTTTAAAAAGAAAAACACTTGTTTAGTAAGTAGATAGAAGACCAGTTTCTTTACAGTTTAGAAAATAATTCTGAAATATATATTTTTTTAAATTATTACTTATCTTAATATTAGATAAAATGTCAGTTTGTTTAAATTTAAAATGTGTTTTTGAAATATGTAATTTTTAAATAATCACTTATTTAAGAAGTAGATAGGAATTTTTTTATTAAAATAAATAAACTTTTTATAAGTAAGTGGATTATGCAAATACTTATAAAAAGAAGAAAATTGTGTATTTTATTAATCAAGCACACTTTTTTATGAAAATAAATCCAAACGAATCCAAATATACTTCTTAAAAAAAAGTAGAAAATTGCTTATTTTCAAAGTAAGCAAATTAGAGAAACAACAGAAAATGTATTCATTTATTAAAACTTTTATTTTTCATTTTTTACTTTTTTAGTAATTAAATGAAAAATAATGTAGATTTTTTTTTTTGTTATTATCTAGTAATGTGAAAATCTTGATATCCACAAATTAAACCCTTATATTCATAGTATAGGAATGAATAAATTCTCTCATGTCTTATCTTATTATATTAATTATGAATAACCTAATTTCTCTGACTTAAAATTCATTTATTCCATAAAAGAAGTTAATTTTCAATTGTTTCATATCAAATGCTTCCATAATAATCTACGAGTTCGAGCCATAAATATACAGTTATAATTTCATATAATTTTTATTTGACACAAATGTCAAGAAATATAATTAATATTTGAATTTGATAAAAAAAATGTTACCTTTCAAGTACTTTTTATTTCCCTAATTAACTATCCATATTACTTTTAATCCGTAAAGTATATTAATAACAAGTAATGTTAAAAATATTTAATGCATAAATAATTTTATAAAATAAAGACTAATCTAGAATTAAGTATATCCTCTAAAATATTTGTGCAACAAGAGAATGTTTTGAAGAAAAATGCGATTTGAAAGGAGTGTTTGTGTCAATCAGAAAAAAAAAAAATAAAATTAATTAATAACCTAATCATTCAAATATTTTTTTAAAGTAATATTTCATGTTTAAATATTATAGACAGATAAAATATGATTGAAAAGAGAAGATATTACTAAATATGATAAACTAAATTACTCGAAAAAGTTTAAAATTTTACAAACAAAGCTTATATAAAGAAAACTTTTGTCGTTTCCTTATTTTTTAACTTCTTGTTTTCTTTCAATAAAATCTCACAAACAAAGCTTATTAATAACATGCTTATAAAGAAAAGTTTTACTTGTTTCCTTATTTGTTTTAATTCCTTATTTTCTTTCAATAATAATAAATAAATAAATAAAACTCCCAGTTTTCCTTTTAAGGATTGGTATAAATATTTCACCAAAAAGGTTCTCAATACTAATCACTTTTTGCTGACAAGCCTATGTGAAAATGAAAATTCATTAAAGTTGACATTTAAATTTAAAATCACATCAAAAACATTTAAAAATCTGGGTAAAGAGAATTAATAATATTTTTAATAAAACTATTCTAATTCTTTAATCAACTACTCTTCACTGAATGAAATTATTTAGCACTTATTTCAATTGCTTAATTTCTATAACTTAAACAAAATTATCAACAAAAAAGGACAACTTCAGGTAAACCAATATAGAATTATTTTAATTAATTAATATTAACCAGGAAAAACTTAAACCACCTTCAATAATCTTACTTACTTCCAATGAAGAACGTGTAAGAAAAAAAAAATTCCCTATTTCCTTTTCATAATCCATACTTTGAATATTTTATTAAGAAAACCTAAATGACGAAGGAAACACCAGAGTCTTTCTGAGCAGGTGAAAATTTTCATTTAAAAGCATATTAAGAATGGCATTAAAAGATATTAAAAAGGTCATTAAAGCACATTAATAATATTTTAAAGAAAAAGCCCTTGTAATTCTTGAGGCATTACTGTTATCTTAATGAGAAATATATACACTTATGATCGGAATGGTGTAGCATAAGAGAAAGAAAGAAGATGATGTTAATGGAGTTACAGGGAGAAAATTAATTTGAAGATAGCAGCATAACACTTAGCATTTGTTTGGTAGCCGTCATTCGTTGCATTGTTTTGTTTTGCATTGCATTGCACCGTCAACTCTCAAAATTTTATACACCAAAAATATGCTGCGTCTCTTTCTCTCTCCCCTCTCTAGCAATTACACCTCTTTTGCCCTCCATTAAATGCAATTGCACCCTCTCTATACGCTCTGCAATTACTCTTCGCTGCCACATTTTCCTCCATCTGTTCCCCACTTCCCTCTCTCTCCCTCCTTCCTTCAATGCCCTTGTCCCTATCTCTTCATCTTCTTCTTCCTCCTTCTTTCTCTCCCTAACACACCATCTTCTTCTTCTTCTTCTTCTTCTTCTTCTTCTTTTTTTCTCTTCAAATGGCTCCTCACTTTTATACTGGTTTATAGTCACAAAACAGATCTACTACTACACCTTCATCTTCCACCACCCCTCACTGGTAAGTTAAAGAGTTTGTCAGTGAAACTGTTGTGGCATCCACTGTTACGATGGTCTGTTACAGTTCTGTGAGGTTACTGGTTTTTTGAGTAATGGGGTGTTTGGTACATGTTTTTTTGAGTTCTAACAGGTTTTTAGAAAGTGGCTAGAAACTAGGGCTGGGTTAGAGTGAAAGGGAACGCTAGGTTTGTAAGAAAGAGAAATATCCTGAAATACATGAAGCGTGTAGGATTCTCTGAGATCTTCGTGGGAGTTGGATTTTCTTAAAAAAAGTTTTGATCTTGCTCTTTGACAAGGCAAGATCAGAAAAGGGTATCGGTGTTTCTCCGCTTTTTGATTCATATGTGCATTGATGTGTATATCATTCTATAGGGTATATTTGTTTTTGAGCATTTGATTTTTCTTTTTTAATCTTTTTCTCTCTTGCAGGTCACGTTTGCGGATGTTTTGAGTTTTGTAGTAACACACTGACTCGCTTTGACATTGCCATCTGACAGAATCCGAGGACTCGTCGTTTTAAGCTTCTTCTTCTCTATCCAAGGACCTCTGAAAACCCAACCAACCCTTGTGGTAAGAGAGAGAAAGTGATACAAATATATAGAGAGAGAAAAAGAGAAGAGAGAGAGAGAGAGAGAGAGTCAATTCAGAATATAAATGTTGTTGGTGATGGTTTCTGAGGTGTGTGAAAAACACAAGGCGGTATTATGATTCCAGCGAGAAACATGCCGTCGATGATAGCTAGGAAGAACAAGAACAACCTTGGTGGGTTTGGATCATCGTCTTCAACTTTCACTCTTTCGCAGGTGGGTGTTTTAACTTTTCACCTTCTCTTTCAACGCATTTGACTCGCTTTTTTTATTCTTCACCATTTCAATTCCCCAAACTCCGTTTTAATTAAAATTTTGAAACAAATTTGACTCCTTTCATATTTTCACTTTTTAACTTTGCATCACAGCAACAAAATAAACAAACCCCTTTTTTGTACCACCAACCAGGCCAAATATCCTTCTCGATATTAGAAAGCCGCGTTTTCCCCAAAACTCTGTTATATTTTCTCCAAAAAAAAAAGTCAAAAGGAAAAATTTACAAATAGTTAAAAAAAAAAAGAGAGAGAAATTATCTTACAAAGAAATAAAATGTTGATGTCTGTGTCTTTTTCTCTGTGAGTGTACCGTACTATACTACATGTTTCTGTGCTGTGTTTTGTTAGATTGAGAAAGCATAAACCTCTGGAACCTTGAAGATCTGTAACAATGTTCCAGCCGAACCTTATGGAAGCCTTGGAGATGGGTCAGAACACTTCGGAGAGTGAGGTTCCTCGAATCCGTGAAGATGAGTTCGACAGTGCCACCAAGTCTGGTAGTGAAAACCATGAAGGTGCCTCTGGCGAAGACCAAGACCCTCGTCCCAACAAGAAGAAGCGTTACCACCGCCACACCCAACACCAGATCCAGGAAATGGAAGCGTAAGTTACTCTAAATATACTCCATCTTCTTGATTTTTCTTTGGGTAAAATACTATATATATGCTTCACCAAACACAGGTAATCCCTGTGCAAACCAGATATAACTATGAACAACAAAACCGACAGTTTTTCACAGAAATATTGTACCAGTTAGATATACTAGATATTTCAGCCTTGAACACCCAAACTTTTAATTAGTTTTATACAGAAGCATCGACCATATTTTTTAAAGGAACTGATCAAATTATGTTTGTGCAGATTCTTCAAGGAGTGTCCACACCCAGATGACAAACAAAGGAAAGAACTGAGCAGGGAATTAGGGTTAGAACCATTGCAGGTTAAGTTTTGGTTTCAGAACAAACGTACCCAGATGAAGGTATATCTGTATGACTGTGGTGCATGTGTTAGGTTTTGCCTTAACTTTTTTGTGAGTTGTGCGTTAAAGGGGGTGTTTTGTTTTTGCAGACACAGCACGAGCGGCATGAGAATACACAACTTAGAACCGAGAACGAGAAGCTTCGAGCTGATAACATGAGGTATAGGGAAGCTCTTAGCAATGCTTCGTGTCCTAATTGTGGTGGACCAACCGCAATAGGAGAAATGTCATTTGATGAACATCACTTGAGGCTTGAGAATGCAAGGCTTAGAGAAGAGGTACATCAGTTAAATAGCCAACATTTTATGTGACTTTATTAGTTGGTTACTCTAACTACTCGATGGACCAATTAAGAAGGACCTCAATAAAGTCTCGAGTTATGTGTTACAGATAGAAAATTAAAATGAATATTAAAAGGGAATTTTTAAGCAATGAACTAACAGTTACAAACCTCAAAGGGGTAGTTGATTATTATAACATTTTGTTTTTGACTTTTTTTGACAGATTGACAGGATTTCAGCAATTGCTGCTAAGTATGTAGGTAAACCTGTGGTGAATTATTCAAATATTTCTCCTTCCCTCCCTCCTCGTCCTCTAGAACTTGGGGTTGGTGCTGGTTTTGGAGGCCAGCCAGCTATTGGTGTGGACATGTATGGAGCTGGAGATCTTCTGAGATCAATTAGTGGACCCACTGAAGCTGATAAACCCATCATAATAGAGCTAGCCGTTGCAGCTATGGAGGAGCTCATTGGAATGGCACAAATGGGTGATCCCCTTTGGTTAACTACTCTTGATGCCACATCTACTATCCTCAATGAGGACGAATACATCAGATCTTTCCCTCGAGGAATTGGTCCAAAACCTACTGGTTTCAAATGTGAAGCTTCTCGAGAAACTGCTGTTGTTATCATGAACCATGTCAGCCTCGTTGAGATTCTCATGGATGTTGTATGTTCCACTCCCTTTACTCTATTGCAATAATGTTTATTCTATGTTATTCACTGAAGAGAACTAAACAAAGTTATTTGAAGTCTAACATTTATTTCGTTATTGTTTTCAGAACCAATGGTCCACAGTGTTCTCTGGTATAGTCTCAAGAGCCATGACTCTGGAAGTGCTATCCACAGGAGTGGCTGGGAACTACAACGGTGCCTTACAAGTGGTACACAAATAGAAATTATCTCTTTTATTTTTTAAAGTACTTTAACTAAAGGGTCTTAACAAATTAAACAATACAAAATGAAACTGATGTTTGTTTCTGCAGATGACAGCAGAATTGCAACTACCTACCCCTCTTGTGCCAACTCGTGAGAGTTATTTTGTAAGGTATTGTAAGCAACATTCGGATGGAACTTGGGCAGTGGTGGATGTGTCTCTGGATAATTTGCGTCCTAGTCCTTCAGCCAGATGTAGGAGAAGACCTTCTGGTTGCTTAATTCAGGAAATGCCAAATGGCTATTCAAAGGTATAGTCGAGACACTTATAGGGTAATTTTGTACACGTTGGATTCTTACTTGTATTTTGTTGAAATTGTAAAGACCAGTTACATTGACTTTTCCCATATACCTACTCAGTAGGAGGCTTTGATTTTTAGACCTAGGCCATACCCTTGATTTCATTTTTTCTCCTCAATGACTTAATCTATAATATATCTATGAATTAGGTCACGTGGGTCGAACATGTTGAAGTGGATGACAGAGGTGTTCATAATCTTTACAAACAGCTTGTTAGTTCTGGACATGCATTTGGTGCCAAACGTTGGGTTGCAACCTTGGATAGACAGTGTGAAAGACTTGCCAGTGCTATGGCAACAAATATTCCCACAGTTGATGTTGGTGGTAATATTCTCATTTCCTGTACTTTCACCATTACCATATCCTATAAGTAATTAACTTTTTATTCTTAATATGTTTATCAGTGATAACAAACCAAGAGGGGAGAAAGAGTATGATGAAACTGGCTGAAAGGATGGTGATAAGCTTTTGTGCTGGAGTGAGTGCTTCCACTGCTCACACATGGACAACACTGTCTGGAACAGGTGCCGATGATGTAAGGGTGATGACCAGAAAGAGTGTGGATGATCCTGGAAGACCTCCTGGCATTGTTCTCAGTGCAGCCACTTCTTTTTGGCTTCCAGTTCCACCTAAACGAGTTTTTGACTTTCTCCGTGATGAGAACTCTAGGAATGAGGTATGCCAACCATTCAAAAAGGCTAATTAAGTTAATTAATAACGTTTTAGGCTGCATTATTGTGTTCTCTTAGGTCCGTTATTAATGGATAATTAACCTTCCTTTGGTAATCTTGCTTACTTGGTGGATTTATTGATATGAATTGCTCCTTCTCTTTCTTTCTCAAGTTTTGACTGCCTAGATTTTACACCAATTACCTTCTATCAAGTGCTTTGGATTACATATCCTTTTCAGGTTGCCAAACACGGTATGATAGATGCTTTTCAATAAAAGCATAATAAGTTAGATGAAAAATGTTAGGTAGAATAACTATAGATATCTACTTTTACACCCACGTACACTATTTTACAGTTAGCTGATATGTTCATTATCTAATTGGTCCTCATTTCGTTTTCTCTACACCTATTTTCGGATTCTACTGATGTAAAATGACGTTTTCAAATGTATACCAGACATTGTTGCATTAGATAAGAACCTTCACTTCATATCATCTCAATAAAAAGTAACTTTACTTTCTTTTACCCATCAATTTTAATAAAATAATTTCGACAATATAAAAAGTTTAAGTATTTTATATTGGTAATTATTCTTAATTTATCATGTAAGCTAAAATTATAATTTTAAAAAATTTATTTTCTAAGTCCTTTTTAATTTGTTAAAACATATGTATAAGAATGTGGTTAGTCATAATATATATATTGATTTTCATTTCTTTTACATGTGTATATTTCTGTATTTCATTTTAATATTTTTAATTGAATTTCCAAACAACAGTGGGACATTCTTTCCAATGGTGGAGTTGTGCAAGAAATGGCACACATTGCAAATGGACGAGATACTGGAAACTGCGTGTCTCTACTTCGAGTAAATGTATGTTTATATCTTCCATGCATTTTTTACTCATTTTGAATGATTTCATTAGCTAAATCATAATTGATTAACCTATATCAAATTGTAGAGTGCAAATTCAAGTCAGAGTAACATGTTGATACTGCAAGAGAGTTGCACCGATTCAACAGGGTCTTTTGTGATATATGCTCCAGTAGACATTGTTGCAATGAATGTAGTTCTAAATGGAGGAGACCCAGATTATGTGGCACTTCTTCCATCAGGATTTGCAATTCTCCCAGATGGAACTATATCTCACGAAACTGGAGCTGGTGGATCTCTTTTAACTGTTGCGTTTCAAATACTGGTTGATTCGGTTCCAACTGCTAAGCTTTCTCTAGGATCTGTTGCCACTGTCAACAATCTCATTGCATGCACGGTTGAGAGAATCAAAGCATCTTTATCTGGTGAATCTGCTTGATGAGCTTCTACACTTTGGATCGTGCAGTAAGTTCATGACATAATCTTGGAAAACACATGCATGCACGTGTGCACTCTGATTTTTTAGAGTTTGTTTTTAATGATGTTTTATCTATGTTTCTAATAACATGTTATAAAGAGAAGTTGATTATAGTTATTTTGATGTTGTTCTCAGATGTTGCAGGTTAGAAGGATGAGAGAGTGAAGATGCAATGTGATGTGGAAAATGAAAAGGTGGTGAGGAATTTCGGCTGAAAAATGGGGAGAAGTCAAGAGCGCACCTTGCATGGTTCCTGCTCAGTACTCGAAAAGTGTTGAGAGAGGATTAAGGTTCGGGAATTGACTTCCCTATATATAGTTAAGGTTATGAGCTCATAATATTAAGACCTTGCTACCCTACCATTTACCATTTCTAAGACTAAAATATGTAGCTAGATAGCTAGGATTAACCTTTTGAGTAACTAGGGTTTATCTTTAATGTAAACTCTTATCTTCTTTTCAATTCTGATTTTGTGTGATTTAGAAGTAGTTCCGGCACTAGTTGGTGGAAAGTAGTTTGCATCTAATACACAAGCTATATTCTTACTAAATCATTTTTGTTTTTTAAAAAAAGTTTTGAAATTATTGCATGAATGTGTTCTTTCTCAGTGACATGGTTAACTCAGGATGATTACTTATTATTATTGATGAGAGAGAAAATAAGAGTTTTCTATATGGAATCATTTTCTTAAATTACATATAAAAAATAATATCATTATAAATAATTAAATTAATTTTACTTAATATTATTCAAATTTAAATTTATATAATTTACAATTATATCATAATTTGTTTAATTAATAGGTATTATTAAATAAATATATTACTTCTATCAAAAAGTAAAACCATATGTTCAGTTTTGAACATATTTATACAAATATTTGTAAATATGTGTGTTTTCTTTTTATTTTAGATAAAAGTAAATAAATCTCATTATTCAATTTTAAAATAAATGGAGAAAAGTTTACCTTTTATGTTTTTATAAGATATTTGTTTATAAGAGAAGTTTTTTTTTTTTTTAACACGACTTCTACATTAATGGAACATTTACATAGTTCAGATTTGAATTTGTGATATATTACAAAATATAAAGTTTAGAGAAAACTTCAATATTAATACTTCTACATCTCCATTTTATAAAATTAAAAGTTTGATGCAAATACAAAATAATAAGCATAATAATATTAATGGTAAATAATGATATATTATTATTATTATTATATACTAATTTTGTAATGACGAAAGAACTAAATAAATTATATATTTTTAACAAATAACTTTTTTTATATATTGTAAGTATTTAATAATATTTTTATATTATTTANCTAATAAATTAAATATTTTATTCAAGTTATTTGAGTCAAACATGTCGGTGAGTTAAAACATAATATAATGTTAAAAATTATAGATATTATATGTAAAAAAAACACACATATATATATAAACATTTTTCTAGAAATTTAGAATTTTTTTTACCATTTATTAAGTAATTTGAAAAGAAAAAAAATATTCAACAGCGAAAATAAGATTGAATCAAACTTATTTAAAAAAATATATCACAAGTTCAAATTTAAGTCATGTAAATGCTCCATTAACGTAGAGATAAAGAGAAAGATTGTTAAGGATAGTGAGGAGGTATAGGGTATTTTTTGAATAAAAGAAAACAATAGGGAGACGTAGAATATTTTTAAAATAAATTAAAATAGTGGGGAGGTGCAAGACGCACTTGGAGAGGTGGAGGGAGCAACACCCAAAGTTCAATAATCAAAGAACATTCTTTTCTGATTTAGAATTTTCTTCTCATTGATATATTATTTTCAATTTTTTCATTAAACAAATTTTTTTTAAACATAAAAAAATTAAGAATTATTTCAAAATTATAATGAGATAAATTTAAATATTGTAAACCATATAAACTAACATTTTTTAAATAAATTATATTAGTTAAGAAATCAAAATCTACTCGACCATCACTACTATTAAAAATATTTATAATTTTAAAAAATATTTTCAATTTTTATATTATGAAAACTTTCATTTTTTTTAATTTAACATTTTTTTTTCATATTAATTGGAATTTTAAAATAGGAACATAAAAGATTTAAATATTTTGAAGTTACATATTATAAATAGGTTTAATACATCATTTGGGGCTTTGGTTCAAAATGATCCCATCTTCGGAAAAAAATCACTAAGGTCCCATATTTCATTAAAAAAATGTTCAAAATGATCCTTTTGGCATAAGGCGTTAAAATTCTAACAGTGCATATGCTAGTGTGGCAGAACATTAGTGAGTTGTTTCAAATTAAGCTTACGTGACTATCTGAAGTCATTTAAAATATGTTAAATTAAAAAATAGGTTAAATTAAAAAAACCCTAACCCCAATTTGATTACTCTTTTTCTGCCGCCATCATTAGTTCCGACCTCCTTCCGCTCCAATCGCCACCAATTCTCGTTCCTATTCTCTGGTTCGTATCTTCATTTTTCCTTCTATCATTCATTCTATTTGATTAGATTCACAATTCACCATCATCCCACCTGGTTTGGTGCATATTGTTGCTAGAGATTTACTTAGGGCAGAAATTGCCACAGGAAGTGAAAATGGAAAGCGAGTCAAGCAGTATATGGAGAAGGGGTAGTTAGTCTGTGACGAATTGGGGTTAGGGTTTTTTTTAATTTAACCTATTTTTTAATTTAACCTTTTTTAATTTTTTTTTTAATTTAACCTATTTTAATTGGATTTCCATGGCGGAGGAGAAGAGGGTGTCGTCGTCATCATGAAGAAAGGTGACCGGCAAATGTTCACGGTGGAGCTCCGGCCTGGTGAGACGACCATAGTTTCGTGGAAGAAGCTGATGAAGGACTCCAACAAGCCTAACAGATCCAATTCGGCACCACAACAAGTCACAATCGCTCCGGGTGAACCTGTTGATGTTGAAGAAAATGATCCCTCACAGCCAAACCGTTTCAGTGCTGTAATAGAGAAGATTGAACGCCTTTACATGGGCAAGGATAGTAGTGATGATGAGGATCTGCTTGATGTTCCTGACGATGATCAATATGATACTGAAGACTCTTTTATAGATGATGTTGAACTGGATGAATATTTTGAGGTTGATAACTCTGCAATCAAACATGATGGGTTCTTTGTAAATAGGGGGAAACTGGAACGCATAAATGAACCTGTTGCACCACCTAACCAACAACCAAAGAAAAGGCACAAAAAAGATATAATGAAGAATGGTGAAAACAATGATGGGACAACCACGTAAGATAAGTTTTAAACACCTCACTAAAAGTTTGCTACGCTAGCATCGGCTCCGTTAAAAATTTTGAACATTTTTTTATGAAATATGGGACCTTAGTGATTTTTTTTCCAAAGGTGAGATCATTTTGAACCAAAGCCCCAAAAGAAGGGACCAAATGATGTATTAAACCTTATATATATATATATATATATATATATATATATATATATATATATATATATATATATATATATATATATAATATGTTAACGTGCGTACGTCTGTTTTTTTAGTTGGTACATTTTAACAATGTGTACCAAATTATAGTAGACAAAAATACCCTCATATATTATGGATTCTAAGTTTTAAAGTGAAAGATATTTAAATAATTTTCATTCTCAAAACTAAAAAAAAAAAAACCCAAACACTTACTCACCTCTCTCATACCTCTCAATCTTTTCTCTTTCATCTCTCTCACTCCAACCTTTTCTCTGTCATCACTGTAGCCCCAATTAAAAAAAATCAGAAACACTTAAACAATTTCTTACAAAAAATGATTTTATAATGAGTTTTCATTTTATAATTTTTGGCTTATCTAATTTTCACAAGAATAATGACATCAGAAGGAATTGGTAATTAGCCTGAAGGCTTTTTAAGAGATGACGATTTAACATCTGCAGATGATGAAATTAGAGAGGTTAGTGAAGATGATGAAATTGAAGAGATCTTGAATGAACCTTTGCCTGAAGGCGAATATGCCAATGACTCAACTCTTTACAAAGGTAAATTGTTTAACGACGAGTATTATAATTTTTTTTTTCAGTTGGATCTACCATAGGATGATAGAGAAAAGGTTGGAGTGAGAGAGATGAAAGAGAAAAGATTGAGAGGAATGAGAGAGGTGACTAAGGGTTTGAGTTTTTTTTTTTTTTTTTTTAGTTTTGAGAATGACAATTATTTAAATATCTTTGACTTTAAAACTTAGAATCCATAATATATGAATGTATTTTTGTCTACTATAATCCGGTACACATTGTTAAATTGTACCAACTAAAAAACAGACATATACACAGTAACAAACCCATATATATATATATATATATATATATATATATATATATATATATATAACAATCTGAAAAAACTTATACATATTAAATGTCCTATCAAATATTAATTTTAATTTATTTAAGATAGTTTATGCGTCTACTTGTTTGATCCATAAATCTCATTCAAATTTTTTAATACATGATATTTTATTTACTTAATGAACTAACATACTTATGAACATTAAAATCACAAGAAGAAAAAAATTAGATGATGATGAATTATGAAAAAAATAAATTAAATTACGAAGAACACTTATTAAAAGTGAAGTATTGTATCTTGGAAATATCTTATATGTCAAAAACAATCACGAAGGCTTGGAAAATTGTGTTGGAGTCTTGCAAATATGTTTTTCTTTATTAAATAAGTATAAGAGTTAGTTTAAATACTGAATAGAAGAGAGTTGCAATGATAATTCTTGAATTTTTATAAAAACACTATCACACTGGAGTAATCTATCATCACACTAGAGTAATTGATTATCTTTGTTAATAATCGATTGTCCTTGTCAATAATTGATTATTACTTAAAAAAATTGTATTATGAACTTAAAACTCTTTGAAATAATCTATTATTAGTAGTGATAATCAATTATGTTTATCTATTTTTGAAATGACATTTTTCTGAAATAGACCAAGTGCATCTTTTCTTCTATAAATTTAACAAAGCTTTATGTTTTGATAAACAAAATTTTGATTGTGAAAATTAGCTACGTGACATGTTTTGGTTAACTAGTTTTAAAAAAGTGTCTTTTAAGTTTCATAGAAAAGTGTTTTTTGAGTGATAAGCTGTCCTTGCTACTAGAATTTAGAAGCTTTGTTTATTCATTTCAGATTTGTAAAGGAAGTGTTTTTTATTCCTTATTATTATTTAAGGAATGTGAGTTTCATTTATTGTAATATTCAAGAGAGGTGTTGTGACATCCCAAATTATATAAGATGATATAATATAGAATAGAACACAAAATGATAAAAGAGAGCAGTCAAGAGGATATGAAATATATGTTTATGATTTTACAATCATCCAAAAACGCCTTCTAAACTTAAACTTTACATAATTCAAAGTAAGGGATACTTAAAATTTTTCAAAAGATCTACAAATATTAAGCTGACCTACAATAAAGTTCTTCAAAAGAGCACAAATATAAAATAGTATTCCTAAGAACTAGGTGCAGTGTCCTCTTCCTCTAGGGCTTGCTCTAACGGAACATCTTCTGTTGTTGCTCACATCCAATTTAGATGATCATTGCAAAAGAGATAAAACCAACATACAAAACAAACAGCAAACACACAAGGGTAAGCTAGATTCTCAAAGGCATACATACTACTATAATTTTAAATCTAACATTTACAATCAGAATTAGGCATACAAATACTTAGCACGTTGCAACAGACCACAACTAAATAAGACTCGTCCGGACCTAGAATGAACATCGAGTTATGGTGGGTTGTGTACTTGTGGTGGCCTCTACTGCTTTGCAAAGCCATTGCCATGGGTTGAACCCTACCACACACACAAGTGTAAGTCCGTTATCACTCGCCTTGGGTCATACTAGAAGCACCCAAGACTAGGACCTCCTACTACTCTCACCACATGACAAATTCTTTTCTAAGTGAGATTGAATGAGTCATTAGAGTGTTAGGATAACCCCCAAGACTGAGCTTACCTATGTTCATTCCAAACACTACTGAAATCTCACCAAGAGATCCACTTAACTTTCCAAATTACATCATATGGAACTCAATAATTTCTTCAAAACAATCTCAAAAGCATTCAATATTCATTAACAGACAATAATAGTTCTAGAAGAACCACTAAACAACACAAAACNTAGTGAACTCCTACTTAGACAAAGAAAATGACTTTGAAACCCTCACCAATGGCTCCGAAAGGGTCAAAAACCCCAAGAATGACCTAAAGAACGTCTAAAAATGATACCCGGAACCCTGAAAACCACCCAACTGTCCTGGATGATTTCCTGACAACAATAATCGATTATTACATATGATAATCGATTATTTACGTGAACTTTGAAGAAAACATGACATTCTGACTAGAATAATCAATTATCAAGTGAGATAATCGATTATTCTTATCAGTTTTTGACAGTAACCTGTTATTTCTGGTTTTAGTGCATTTGAGACACTTTAATGAGTTTCTAACACTCCTAAATTGATCTATATGATAAATTGAACTTGTCTAGATGGTTACAAATCTTCCTAACCTCTATTCCTAGTGGTTATGCATCATTTTAGAGTCAAAAACTTCAATTTTAGTTACTAAAAGACTTAATTTCGGATTTACCAATTTGGAAGTGTTTCAGACCTCTTTGATGCTGCTAATAAGTCACATTTGACTTAACTAAAAGACTACAATCGCTTAAGCTAGACCCTAATCTCTAATTCTAAAAATCACCATTCTAGTTCCCTAAATTTGACTCTCCTATTATCATTAACTTGACTGTGTTACTACTAAAATGTATAACTTGAACTCATAACTCTTAACACTAAATTCCAGCAATCAAATACACACTCATACCAATTCCTAGTTCATACATACATCAACACAGAGCTCACAGATCAGAAAATACACTCTTGGTTCTCAATTAACACCTCTACATAACAAATATCAATCACAACAGTTCACAACAAATTTCTCAGACAAACAATCATATTTATAAACACACATTCAGTTCATGCACATTTCATTCCACACAAAATCTAAGAGTCTAACTTCCCTTACCTCTAATTCCAGCAGTCAAGCTTGAGAATGATCAACATTGTCCCGTGTCTTAGGGAAAACTTTAACAATACCTATATATCATAAGATGATGATGGAGAACAAACTTTAAAACCAAATTGAGGCTGAAATTGGAAGAGAAGACACAATAGGTCACATGCAACAAGATTTGCTACATGATCACAACCAAAGGAAGAACGAAAAGGAAGAAGAATGTCACTACAAGAAAAATCACATTTACATACGAATTATTATATACAGATTCTAATTCGTATATAAGGATGTTGTTACATACAAATATTATATACGGATATTAAAATAAATAATAAAAAAAATTAAAAATTTTCAGCCTAAACCTAAGACATAAGCAACTACCTCACAACTTCTCCATTCGTGCATTTTCAGCCACGCCTCTCGTTCAACCACATTTCACTTTGATTCAGATGATTTTTATACTGGTTCGGTTCTTACCAATCCTATGTCCAGTTGCTTATCTCAAACCTAGATAAACAATCCACTATCACAAAACAATTACAAATAATAATCAAAAAGAAAAATAATTTGTAAAAGTTTAGAAACCACCTCTCTTGATACCACAAGAGATGAACCTGCACCTCCTTTGAATCTTCACAAAGGATGAGACACCTCCTCCGAATACTTCACGAAGGATGAAACACCTCCTCCGAATACTTCACGAAGGATGAAACACCTCCTCCGAATACTTCACGAAGGATGATCCTCTTCCANACACCTCCTCAGACGCACCAAGGATGAACCAGCTATTCCTCCGTCACCGTAGTTGCAATGTACCAGCACCAAGGATCACTAAGCACAAAACAATTACAATTAATAATCATGCAGAAAATTAACTTGTAAGAGTTTAGAATACCACCTCTCTTGAAACCACAAGAGATGAATATACACCTCCTTTGAGTCTTCACAAAGGATGACCACCTCCTTTGAATACTTCACGAAGGATGATTCTCTTCCAAGCACTTCCTCAGACGCACCAAGGATGAACAAGCTATTCCTCTGTCACTGCAGTAGCACTTCACAGCTTTGCAGACAAGAGTTTCTTTAGCTTCAGCAATAACACGATGTTCTCAATGATTTCAGATATTTAAAGCACAAGGGAAGAGTTTTTGTTGATGGATAAAGAGAGCCTATATATAGACTCAAGCAAATACTCTTCCATTCTTTAAAACTGGCTATTTAACGCATTTAATCGATTAATATTAGTGTTAATCGATTAAAATGAGTACAACGGCTAGTTTTCAAAAGTAGAAAACTCCAACGGTCACTTTTAATGGATTAAAATGAATTTTAATGGATTAAAATGAATTTTAATCGATTAAAATGAATTTTAATCGATTAAAATGAATTTTAATCGATTAAAATGAATTTTAATCTATTAAAACTGAAAAAGTTGAGTTTTCAGCTTTTACTCGTTTTAATCGATTAATATTAGTTTTAATCGATTAAAACAATGTGATTTTGACTCTTAACACTAATTACAATGTATGAAAGTACATGAAATCAAAACTAATGAAAATCTAAGTCCTAAACAATAAACTACAATTATTACAAAAGCTTTTAATAACACAAAATAAGTCTTCAAAGGATCTTCATGAATCTTGATAAATCTTGACTTGATTTGGACATCATCAAAACTTCATCTTTAAATATCATCAATACTTCACGAAGGATGATCCTCTTCCAAACACCTCCTCAAACGCACCAAGGATGAACCAGCTATTCCTCCGTCACCGTAGTTGCAATGTACAAGCACCACAGACAAGAGTTTCCTATGCTGAGTAAGAGCACACACTTCTCAAAGAGTTCTGAGTGTTTTAGCACAAGGGAAGAGTTGCTGTTGATGGATAAAGAGAGCCTATAAATAGACTCAAG
>NC_028352.1:9725224-9754860 GCF_000741045.1 Vigna radiata var. radiata | reverse complement strand
TTAAATTTTTGAAATCCTTTTTTCAATTTCTTATGAGCTTTATCTAATTTTTCTGATTCAACTATTAAAGCAACATAAGTTTCATGCAATTCACTTTCACTAAATTGACTATAATTATCAGAATCGCTAGATGTACTTACTTGGCTTCCAGCGTCGTCGTCTGCCACTAAACAGATGTTTTCCTCTTCATCAGATTCGCTCAGATCAGAAATTGTTTCATTGTCATCGTCCCATGCGATGTAGGCTTTTTTCTTGAAGAATTTCTTTTCCTTTATTTCTTCATTCTTCTTTTGATTTGGGCAGTCAACTTTTAAGTGCCCCATTTCTCCGCAACCATAACATTTATAATGTGAGGAAGATCCTTGGTTTTCTTTCTTTTCAAATTTTAATCTTCCTTTGTCTTTTGATTTCATGAACCTGTTGAGCCTTTTTATCATGAGTCTCANATTTTCTTCATCTTCTNAGTCTTCATCTTCTATTTTGTTCTTGCTCCTTTCTACCTCAGATTTTAAGGCTAGACTCTTTTTCTTGGTTTTGGCTTTTGCTTCTTCTTCATCAAGTCTTCCAAGATCAAGCTCATGCTCCCTCAACTTTCCGAATAGTGCCGCCATAGTCATCGTGTTGAGGTTTTGTGACTCAGAAATTGCAGTCACTTTCGGTTGCCACGACCTGTCTAAAGATTTCAAAATTTTTATATTAAGCTCATCATTGTCAAATGACTTACCTAGTCCAATGAGGTGATTGACAATGTTGGTGAAGCGTTTCTGAACGTCTGATATTGTTTCTCCTTGCTTCATCCTGAACATTTCGTACTCTTGGATCAAGGTATTTTTTCTCGCCCTCTTCACGTCATCTGTTCCTTCGTGAGTTACTCTCAGCACTTCCCACATCTCCTGCGCGGTTTTGCAAATGGAGACCCTGTAGAACTCATCAACAGTTAAGGTAGATGCAATTGTGTTCTGGGCTTTCACGTCATTTTAACATCTTTTCTTTTCTTCAGCAGTCCATTGACCACGGGGCTTTGGTTCCTACAAATTGTTAGTAGGAACAGACGAACCAGATGCAATAACATCCCAAACCTCACAATCAATAGACTCAATAAATATTTGCATTCTAACCTTTCAGAATGCATAATTTTCACCTGTGAATAAAGGTGGTTATTGATAGAGGCACCCTTTGCAAAGGTTTGATATGATCCTGCCATTTGAATGACTATCAAAGCGAGCTCTGATACCAATTGTCAGAATTGCTGCAGCGGAATTTTTAGCGTGGAATAACAAACCAAGAGGGTTTTTAATTCAAACGTGTGCCTTTTAATTTCTTCTCAATTTATCTTACTACGCAAATAATAAATATAAATAAAAGAGTAAAGTTGAGAGAAATTTGCACAGATGATTTTTATACTGGTTCGGATTTTACCAATTTTACGTCCAGTCACTTATCTCAAACCGAGATAAACAGTTCACTATCACAAAACAATTACAAATAATAATCACAAAGAAAAATAATTTGTAAAAGTTTAGAAACCACCTCTCTTGATACCAAAAGAGATGAACCTGCACCTCCTTTGAATCTTCACAAAGGATGAGAGACCTCCTCCGAATACTTCACAAAGGATGAAACACCTCCTCCGAATACTTCACGAAGGATGATCCTCTTCCAAACACCTCCTCAGACGCACCAAGGATGAACCAGCTATTCCTCCGTCACCGTAGTTGCAATGTACCAGCACCATAGACAAGAGTTTCCTTAGCTGAGTAAGAGCACACACTTCTCAAAGAGTTCTGAGTGTTTTAGCACAATGGAAGAGTTGTTGTTGATGGATAAAGAGAGCCTATAAATAGACTCAAGCAAAAACTCTTTCATTCTACGAAACTGGCCATTTAACGCATTTAATCGATTAATATTAGTGTTAATCGATTAANATAAGTACAACGGCTAGTTTTTCAAATCAGAAACCTCCAACGGCTAGTATTAATTGATTATTCTCAAGATTAATCGATTAATTAATCGATTAAAACTTGTTTTAATCGATTATTCCAAAGTTGATTGGGTTCTTGCTTCTGTAGCGATTCTAATCGATTATATCAGGGATTAATCGATTAAAATGGAGAAGTTTTGATTCTAAACAGCAAATACAAAGTATAAAGGTACAAGAATCAAAACCTACTACAAATCTAAGTCCTAAACAATTTAACTACAATTATTATAAAAGCTTTTCATAACAAAAATAAGTCTTCAAAGGATCTTCATGAATCTTGATAAATCTTGACAAATCTTGACTTGATTTGGGTATCATCAAAACTACATCTTCATCATTTTGCTAACAGAATGCTTATCGGATGAATAACAGATCGGTGAAATTGGAGCCTACAATATCAGAATTACTTAAGCTTCCTCTGATTGTGAAATGGATGGTTCAATAAAAAAATGACCTAGAGAGAAGGTGGAAAAAGTTGATGAATGAAATGTTAGAGAGAGAAGCGTTATTAGAAGATGGACCAGATACGCTTCCAATTTGCTTCTACTTAAGTGACTAATATGCTTTTAATTATAAAATTTGGTTTATTCACCTAATATCCACATCAGCCCCTTTTAACAAATTTTTAGGTTATTACAGGTGTTGTTCATTTCATTTACTTTTGAAATTTTGATTTTTCTACACTTTGAAATCATCATAACATTTACTTTCTACACTTTGATTTTTCTTTGTAATTTTGCTACTAACTTAGTGTGTATGTTATGAGACTATCATCGTAGTCACCACATGATCATATTTGATAAAAAATTATTTAATATTTTATTTACCATCTTGCTTTAAAAAATATCTTCATATATTCATTTTATTAACAAGATTATTAAGATGAGTGAAATATTGTTCAACTCTTTTTGAGTTCTCGCATTATATGATTTTGTAGATATTATAATTTAAAGTTTGATGTCTTTTCTAGTCTTTTATATGATAACTTTAAAGTGTACCACACATTTTTGGTAGTTTTGCAATTTTCAGTTTAAAAAAAAATAGAATAATGTACTTCTTGTTGAATTTGCATAGTATTAGCTGAGTTTTCAAATGGATAGTCATTAACGACTCTAATAATGTTATAATTTTGAGTACCTTAATCGAATTTTAAAATTTTGCAATTTATTTTAATTAAATTTCAAAATTCAATGATTTCCTTGATCGAATTTCAAAAATCCAGAAACTTTTTTAGCCATATTTCAAAATCTAATAATTATTTATAGAGATTTTGAAATACGATGAGTTTCAACATTCAGTGATTTTTTTAATCAAATTTTAGAATGCAGTAATTTATTAAACCAAATTTTGAAATCTAGTAAATTTATAATTCGAGATGAAATGAAAAAGAAAATGAAAGTAAACGGAATAAAACGAGACAAAAACGAGAAAAGACGAAGGATGAAAGTAAAAACTTGGAAGTACATGGTTCATGGTTCAACGTATAGGATTTGGTAAACAATAATAATACTTACCTATTATATAAATATATATATATATATATATATATATATATATATATATATATAAGACTCACTAATTCATTGATGTGTTAACTCTTATTTAAAATTAACTTTGCTACAGAATCTTATTATAGGAATAAAATCAAAATATTTATGTTCTGTACATTATTTTGATCCTTTCATGTCCCAGTTATTATTCAAGCTCAGAGAAGATTCACATGGTGTGAGAACTTGACATCATGTCAACTGGGTTATCCAGGTAAATTACATACGCAGAACATATCTCAGTAACTGTTATGCAAAGAGACAAAACATATCCAATTTCTATTCATTTTCTTACAATCTTAACATTTTCTTCAAGTTCATTTGATTTGTCCATGCTTTAGCTTCATTTGACATGATTAGGAATATTGTCTGCATTAAAAATTCTCAGAATAGCAATATTCTCATTTTGCGTATTAATAAGAGCTAAAAACAACTAATCCAAGTAGATGAAATTTTATTTCTTTTCATAGCAAAGATGTCAGCAACAGATGGAATTTAATGTTCACCTGATACAAAATCTTTTTTCTCAGTTAAATAAAAAACATACAAAAATTTGCTTTCATGAGGGGTCCTTCCTTGGCATGCTTCTTCATCCCCTCGAACCTACGGTTATGCTCTTCTTTCCATTTTCTCATGTTTGATTCATTCTGAAATTTTCAAGCTCTCTTTTTCCTCATCAATGCAGGTCTTTTTCCTAGAGCTGAAGTTGATTTGGATGAACATGTGAGCAAACCCCGCAGCAGAGCCAGAGCACCCAAACCCATGAAAGAGGCATACAGTGTTAATAGCTTATCAGATGCCCTATTCGAATTCATCATTTCTGATAATATAGCAACCTGCAACCCACAAACAACCAATGTCTCATTCTTACTCACATCTATGGCTCGATCAAAGACTAATATTACACCTCCATCTTCACTGAAACAAGTCTCCTTGATAAAAATCAATTCAACATGATCTAACAGTTGCAAAAAGACAGTTTTTCGTGCTAGCACAAAGTAATACTAACCAACAATAATAGCAGATCCCTGTAAACAAACAATGCATTGGTTCTAATTGAATGGTTGCTAGTAACTCCAAAAAGTTAGAGCTTTTCTAGATCCAAAGATCCAAACATCAGAAAAGAGAATAATATCCATTTTTTGTCTTCCCCCAGAAGCATAATCGTTCACATTAACCATACAAACATGCAACCATATGAATCAAAATATAAAAAATAAAAAAGAGTGGCCATTAAAAAGGTAGAAACTTTTTCCCTGGAAGAAAAATAAGTATTCTCTGCAGTCCTGCTCATAGGATTATAAAAAATGGGAAAAAAAAAATTGAAGAAGTAAAATATGAATTTAAAGGTGCCAGACAGACAGATAGATAGAAAGAAAGATTATAGAGTTACCATGGAGGTAGAGGTAGAGACACCATACATCAAGCAAGTGGTATTGAACCAAGGCTTGGAAGTGAGAATGGCATAGAGGTTGAGGAGTGCAAGGGGCCATTGGAATAGAAGCTCAAGCCAAACAAGACCTACAAAAAAGTGTGGCTTTTCAGCCACAAGGTAATCACCATAGTCGTGGGTGTAGTGGTCCTTGAGTTGGACAAGAATTTCAGGGAAATAACTCAGAGGAAGACACGCTTGAGCATCGATGAGAGGAGCAGCCACTGCTATCACGAGGAAGAACAGGAACAGAATGGCGTCTACTAGCTTCAACACAACACCCATTTGTTGATTCGCGGATTTGAAGCCTCTAAGGGCCAAAGAATGAAGATTGGAGGATGAAGGAGAAGTGGGTTCTTACGAAAAGAGGGATCTTGGAGCCTGCAAATTCCCCAACACCCTTTTCGTTACGTTCTATGATGTTCTTTTTCATTAAAAAATATATAAATAAAAAATAAAGATTGCAATTTCTTTCCACTTTTAGAAATATTTGTAATTTTCTTAAAATAGAGTGATGGGTTTTTTATTTGTTAAGGGGTTGTTCGAAGTTTCAATGGCACATATGTATTTTCAACTTAGGTATCAAGTTAATTTTTTTTTTTAATAAAGTGAACTATTTTTAAATAATATCTTATAGTGTTAAAAATACAATTTTATAAACAATGAAAGATAAACTGAGAACAATAATTTTTATAATTCAATTTTGTATGCTATATAATAGAGATGTCACAGAAAAAAAATAAAAATACAATGTAATTTTGTATAGTATAATTTCTTCTTTTCTTTTATGAAGTAAAAACTTAAAAAAATATCTTTTAATTTTTATTTTAGTTAATTAAGTTTATGATCACAGAACCCTGCTTAATTCTGACGATTCCAGAATTAAGTTTATTAAATGAACACGTTCATTTAATAGGAGCAAGATATTTATTACCGGATCAAATCAACACATAAACCACTAAATTAAGCATATGAAAGTTGCGAGTCTATAATCTCTTACTTGAGATTGAACATACTAGATACAGGGATTACAAATTGTGGTTGCAGAGGATGTTGTCGTTGTTTCTTATGTTGTTAATGTTGGTGGTGATATTGTTGCTGCAAATCGAAACTAGTAACTACTACCAGGATGAAATCGAATTACAAAATAACAGTCACTCGTTTTTTTACAATTATGGTTAACAAAATTTTAATAAAATTGTTAAAAAAGTAATGATAGAATGACATACATCAGAAGAATAAAATAGTGATAAAAATAAATTTTTATATTTTTTTCAAAAAATAAAAAATAAAAATAATATTAAATAAATATAAAAATTTGTGTGTTGAAATGTTATTTTTCTTATCAAAAGTGGCACATGGTCTCCTATCAAATGAAGGTCATCCCATACTCCAATGTCAAACTAACATTTTTCAAAAAGTAAACCCAATACATACTATCCAACATCATCATCGTTGCATGCCATACCAATTATTATGGCGAAATCGTGTAACATTGCACTTTCTTTGATGATGGTGAAGAGGAAATACAAAGAGAAGAATACGTAAGGAAGAAAAGAAAAACATAAACATGATAAAAATAATTGTTAAAAGTAAGTTTTAGACCTAACTTAATTATATAAAACCGACTTGTAAAATGAGGTCTGTACCCCACTTATACATTATAAATTGGTCTTGTCTCTAGTCGATATGAAACTTCCAACAATAATAATGGTTTGGTTTACCAGAAATAAGAAATGAAAATGCGTCATAACACTTTTTTGACAATATTTTAACACCATCTACGTCTCATTCTATAATTGGTTCATGTTTAACAAAATGACATATTGATGATGTTAAAATGTTGCCATGTTGTCAAATTATCATTATTCTTGTAATATATACTCTTTCACATTATTTTCATCCTTCTTATTTTTCTAATCTAGTTATTTAAATTATATTTATAACATAATTCAAAGTGTACACAAAAGCTAATTATCGCATGCCTTTCTTTGAAATTTAAACTTTTGTCTCAGATTTTTTTAAAACTAACTTAAAAATTTAAAGAAAAACATATTTATATCATCTTTTATTTCAATTTTTAAACATGATAAAATTATATGAGAAAAAGAGAGATACATATACTGCCCTTGGAAAGGTCCAGGAGAAATCATCATCCCAAATTTTATTAACTTTGTTTGACCTTATCAACATGACTTCTAAACTTTTTTGTATAGAAGTGTTTCTCTGTGAATTTTTTCTTTTATGAATTTGTACTTACATGAATGTAACTAGTAATAGCTTATGCTGAATTAAAATGCAAAAAGTGAAAGAACACTAAAGTAAAGACATCATAGTTAGCTGAATCAATTCCCACTTGTCAAGTAAAATTTTTAAAAACTTAGTTATCTACAGACAGAACTATCAAGGTTGTAAGAAAAGTGAAGAAAAATAATAATGAGAGGTGTTTTTTTCATCAAGATCATCATAGTCTACAACACCATGAGTAGTAGTTTGAAGTTGCTTTCTCCAGTTCATGAACAATTTTCTTGAAAATCTATTCATCACAGTATGATCTTTCAAATCCAATCATCAATGTTAATTAGGACTTATGTGATAAAGACCCCCATGACTTGAGTGAGAGAAACAAATGAACCACATGAAATTGTTTTATTTATTTAAAAGAACTTTGGATTACCAGAATTCAAAACAGGTGATGAGAAATAAAAAAGAAACGAAAAGAAAATTAGGTACATCTTTGTCTCATCATCTATGCTCTTGACAGCAACTCAAATGACACCTTAATATCAAGACAAAAGCACCACTGACTAATATGTACTCAACAATTAATGCATTAGTTTCTCTTTTCTTGTTATGCTGCCACTACTCAACCTTATAGTTCTCTCCTTTGTTTTCACTTTCTCTATTTTCCCCTTTCCCCTCATTCCTCTTCTTGTAAAACCTTATTGCTGCTGATGGTGATTGAAGAGAGCCTTGTTTGTTTCCATGGAAATTGACATGTGTGTAAACCTAACAACTCAATTGCCCCAAGAGTGAGATATTCTCATCACACCCCCCAAGTTGGCACGGTTGACTTTGAAGTATGCTCACTTAACTTCATAACTCTATGTAATGTACAGTTTAGAAGTCAATGATGGGCTCCCCAACATTCAAATTTCTTTCCACTTTCCATGGCAGGTCGAAAAGTTTAGCAGTGATGAACTTGAAGATCTTATTCACGTTGATGTTGTAAGTTGCACTGGAAAAGAACAAGGCAGCATTCAGGGCCTTTGCATATTTTCTTGCCTGTTCAATGTCACAACATCACAAACATCAAATCTTATCTTCAAAACAAGACATTTTTTTCTATTTTGGAGAGGCTCACACAGCATTCCAACATAACATGCTTGCAAATAAATAGGTATGGGAACATGGTTGGTCTTGTCTTCCCTAAGACTCCATGAATCATCAAACATGAGGTGCCTTATAATGTAAGATGGGGTCCATGATCATTAACCTGACCATTCTTTATGCAGGTGACTCTACTTGGTTTTGATGATTAACACTATCTTTAACATGCCTATACCCATTGAAAAATTAGTGGTGTCTGCAATGTTAAGTGTTTGGAAACAAGGAGTCTATTCCATCAATCTCTTTTGTTTTTATCCCACGTCGCAATTTAAAACAACAATCATCAAAACTATCAATTTTTCTGATTTTGTAGTGATGTTGTGTCACAAAAGAATGCATAATACTTGTTCAGATCTGGAGGTTCTGTTTTAGTAGATCTAAGAACATGCAGAGATCGTACATAAAATGCATTTTTATTGTTGAAATTGGAACTCTTACCTCATTAGCAATGGTCCATTGGAGATCAATAGGGAGCTGGATAAAATCATCAAACTTGGTTCCTATCAAAACTGGTATTGCTGTCTACAAAAGTCAAGGATAAAGCACTATAAAATCCCACTCCTCTGTATCCACATGCATACAAGTTTATGCTTTCTGGGACAAAAGAAAAAAATATACCTGATTCCATTTCCTGGCTTCTTTGTACCATCCGAGAACACTGAAATCATTCACCAAAAAAAAAAAAAAAACATGGTGAAAATTTATCTGATATTAGCAATCTGAAAAGGCTTTAGCCAACATCAATCCAAAAGAACATAACAAAGAAGGTACCTGTTTAATGTGCATCGACTTGTTAGATCAAACATAATCAAAATCGCCACAGAATCCGTGCAAGCCATCGGAATTCGATCTTCTGTTTTTCCATCACCTGCATGGAAAACGACCAGTTATTAAAATATAAATAATTAACCATCATTGATCTTTCTTTTTGGCCATATCCATAACCATAAGTGATCACAAATTCATCAAAAACAATACGTGCTATTCTCTCTCTCTCTCTCTCTCTCTGTCTCTCTCTATATATATACACACACACATGTATATATCTACCTTGTACTTCCCAGATACAGTACGAGATGCGAACCCCTTTAACGACCAGTGTTTTGTCCATCTGATTTAACCCTTCCATCTGGCTACCATGCTTCTCCTTTTCATCCCCAACATATTTCACCTGAAAACCACATTCAAACAAAAGGAAAATACGAACAGTAAATAAAAACAATTTTTTGACTCAACCCGTTTCAGGTTAAACGCAATAGAACCAAAAAATAAAAAGAAAACTATCCATGTTAGCTCGATTACTAATACAAACCAAAAAGCTGGTTTTTCCAATTTGGCAATCTCCCAACAAGCTGATCTTCAAGGAGACCAAATCAGAATCCAAATCATGGGTTTGAAACATCGCCGGCGGCGCGACATCCATCTCTTCACGAGCAATTTCGCCGGCTGATTCTGCCGTGGTGGGCAGCGGCGGAGAGGGTAATGCTGGAGGCAGCATGCTGTAGGTGTTGTTGGTCTTCCTCCCGGAACAGAGCAGGATGCGGTGGAGGACACGGAGGATGCAGCGGCGTAGCAGGGAAACGCGTTGGTGAAAGCGTCGCCTTATGGTTGTTGAGTTGTTGAGTTTGGTGCCAAACTGGGGCATGTTTTGTTTTGATCTCCCTCCTTGTTGTTTTTTTTTTTTTGTTTCTTTTGTTGTTTTCCGAGGAAATAAAGGAAAATTTGAAGCTATGTTTTTGTGTCGTGTTTGGAATGGAATGTTGTTGACGACGATGAACTACGACGGATGGCCTCAAGTGCAACCACTGAGCCTCTCAGCCATGAAAATGAAAAGTGAGGTTGTGAGTTGTCTCATATTTTTGAATGCTGAGGGTACTTTCGGGTTTTCCACCCTCACCTCTCCCTATGTTCTTGATTTTGTGAAGGGTTTTCACTTTTTCAGTTACATCTTTCAACGACTTTTGTGCTATCAGCAACACTACTTTAACGCCACGGTTGACCGTTAAAATATGAACACTGTCCTTTCATTCCACAATTTTAAATGTGGCTACAGTTTTCCTCATTTTAAGACACCAAATAAATAAAATCTAGATTTTTCTCCAAAATTATATTTTTTTATTACTATTTCTTATTTATTTATTTATAATATTATCACTACTTTTTATCTTTCTATTAATACCTGTATGAAATTTTTACAATCATATTGTATTGAATAATAATAATTTAATGATCTTTCCGTGTGTGTGTGTATAGTGATTTAATAATAATTTAATATTTTATTGAAGAATCTTTTTGCCTTAGCCTTGTTTCAATTCTTATTAGTATTAGCTTCGATTAACTAAGAATATTGATTGGTGAATAGTGTGGGTTCTATAAAAATCTTCTGCCTTTTGTGTATGTTTGAAGTTTGGTGAATAAAAAGGGGCTTTTGAGAAACAAGACAACATTATCGACCACGTGTTGCTCTGGAAAACATGTGTTCAATGGTCCCATTTGATGAATCATTTTCAAATGTGTACCTCACCAGCGACAAACCCATGTAGTGAAATCACCAAATCATTCAATGCAATTTTTGGAGATTTCATACTCGGAGATTCCTGACATAAGAATTATGGTGACAGACAAAACAAAAACTTTGTTTATTTTTCATACTTAACCAAAATCTTGGATGAGAAGGATGAAGGGCCACTAAGAATACTTGTAGTGATTGTTAAGATCATATGAAGCTTGAATCTAATTGCTACTTTCTTTTTATTTCTTCAAGACAACCTTGCAAAAGGGTCTGTCTAAATCATGTTATTCCCAGTAAAAATATAAACAACTTTCATGAGATTACATGAACTCTTGAAGCCCTTGCTGGATTTTGCTTCTAAACAAACTCACTTTTAAGAGGACCACCAAAAGCTTGGAAAATGAAAGCATGTTCAATGATGAGAATTGTGGTCAGGGTATTCCTTTTCTTCACAAGCTTTTTTTCTAAACAAAGGTACAACAAACTAAAGCATGATTTTTGTTCTTTTTTTAAACAATGTTGTGGTGACAGTCTTGCTGTCACAATTTCCTAGCTAGGAAGGAAGGATTTACCTTCACTGGTGTAGACTAATTTGTGCCAACGCTATATGACTAGGTAGCCTAAAAGAGAAAAAACAAAAAGATAAAGAAAGCAAAATGAGAGAGGGTTGGTTAACTAGATGGTTGATGAAACAGAAGGATCATCCAAGCTTTGGCTGTGTCTCCTTTTCTTGTTTTCCCTAAGTATCTCTTTGACTTCTGCTTCCCTTTTATCTACAAATACCATCAACTTCTTTAGGCTAGGAGTTCTGCTTGGACGTCTAGACCTCCTCACTGGTTGGAGTTCCTCATCAGTTTTCTCAGATTCTGGGATGAATTTGTTATATTGACAGAAGATTCTGGCAAAGAAAATTATGAGGGTAATGAAACATGCAATGCCACATATAAGAAAGAGGCCCCAGAAGCTTGTCAGAGCTAGTTTGTTTGAATCAACATCTACGGTTGTACACTCCTTTCTGTTAAGCCATTTGTCATGAATCCTTTGCAGGTCACCACTCTCAGAGAGTTGAAGAATGGCGGTTGACAAGTCAACAGCAAGGGGAGAGTCCCTCTGGAATGCCTGTTATCAAGGAAAATCATCCCTATATATTACATCAAAGATATGAACACAACAAGCACATCACAGTAGAAGAACATTGATGTGTAAAATTAGAAATAACTTGGCTTATTTATGTATTTTTCATAGCAAGTGTTGCCATAAACTATGTAACAAAGTAACTCAAGATATTTTCTTTTAGAAGAAAATGGAATATTCAATGCAATAGGGTATGTTTGATTATTTTCTAAATTACAAAAGTAGTGTGCAGTAGAGTTAAATAATGGATGAACATATGGAATCCTTAACCTTAGACATGCAAGAAGAGATACTCACAAATCCCCAGCCACTTTTAGTGAACTCCTGGCCAACAGTTCTGAATTTACACTGACTGCTGGACATCAAGAGTTCAATGTAAGGAAGCTCGTCAACAACTGCCACAACTCCTCCAGCTTGAGGTCCTCGCTGAAGGGCATCAATATAATCCTCCATGTTTTTCAGCGTAACTATTCTAGATTCAGCTATATTGAGGTCATCTACAAGATACTTGCGTGCAAATGAACCATCTTGAATTCCAATCGGTAGTGTACTTGAGATCAAGCTATCAATTCCTTCAATTTGAGATGACAGTTGCCGCACAGTGAGGATAGAGGTCAAGCTAGCTGTGTAGCTTGAATTTATGATCAACACCACAAAGAGCCATATGATTAGCACCAATCGTCCAAGTCCACTCACAGTGTTCTCCCCTTTGTCAAGTCAACGAATTTCATCATGAACAATACAAAACAAGGACAGTTGCAGGTAAAAATTGAAAAGGGTGTGAAAGAAAAACATACTGTGTGAGAAAAACATTGTTGAGAAACTAAACCTGCAAAAGAGGAAGGAATTTATCTTAGTAAAAATATTTACTGTATGTTAAAGTAATGCAATTACCTCTAATCTGAGTAATACACTACAATGATACAGCAAGGGCTGCAATGTCACACACCCTTGCAATGATCATCACAGAGGGGCTTTTGTGATCCACGAAAGGATTGAGAAAAAGGCCTTTCAAATGGGCAGAGCATACTCACCAAAACACTGTTATAAGTTGTTTCCTCGGTGAGCCCCGGAACTCAGGATTGAGCCTGTGCTCAAGAATCCATACAACACTTCCAACAAAAAGAAAGAAAGCACCAGTGACACACCACATTTCAGTAGTGAATGGCTGAAGGAAAGACCAAGGGCTTGATTTCTGCTCTTTAAAAGGAACAACAACAACAAGCCCTGATGGCATGAAAGGTTGAGTAAAATCCACAATCCTTGTCCTATTTGTGACAATTGTAACATCTCCAACAGCTGCATCAAAGTTCTAAACAAGTAAAGGACACCAAATTAGCAAAACTATCAGAATTTGAAAACCATATTAAGGAAAGGATCAATTTCCCACATTATCGCTAATCACCGTCCTTTAAGATTATAAGTAAATTATCCAGGTTAAATATTTTTGTAATCTCTAAACTTAGATACAAAATTGAAATTTGATCCGGTCTCAAAGTTTGATACATATTGGTCCCAAACTTTAGAAAAAATGGATATAACTCTCTTAGCTTTACGATGTTACATGTTAAATAACGTTCCAGACTAGTATTTTAAGTGTCAAAACAACTTAAATGTATTAACCTGAAACGTTGTTTGACACAAATTTTAACGCAGTTGGATTATGAAGACTACATCTATTCATTTCTAGAGTTTGAAAATCAAAATATATCAAAGTTTGGAACAAAAACGGCTTCCAATTCCGTATCAAAACTTAAGGACTGAAAATATATTTAACCCAATTATCAATGGTAACAATATAAGATTTAGAAACTCACATTTTGTGCAACTTGTTCCACAAGCTCGTTGTAGCTAGGATTCCTTACACCATTTCCAAATAACATGTATTTTCGTGGGACAGGGTAAGGCAACAATTTCAAGGCTGCTTCAAAAACGTCAATGCAATAGCCTTGTACCCCTGGCGGGTTGTTGTCCTTAGAAACAAAGTCCTTGTAGCTCACTCTGTTAGGAACTGCTATCCTAAGTGGTTGTCCATTGTTGGGAAACACCCACCCTCTTGGTGTAGTTGTAATCTCTCCAGGCCATATCACACTGTAAAGTTGTTGATTTCTCATCAAAGATGTGTTTGATGATTTTTTCAGATATAAAGTTTCAGGAGCTACAACTGTCAGACCAGAATGATTAGACCAGTAACCAATTCTACGGGATCCACTACCACCAATATTGAGAATTTCATATGCTGGATGAACTCGATTCTTGTCCATGTCAAACTCAATTTGACCACTCACACCAGTGAAGTTCATTCCCAAAATTGTCTGGAGAAACTGTGGACCACCATCAAATGTACGAAGTGAAGCTAAATGCAACAAGCTTCCATTTGTGTCTTGCAACTTAGGGTCACTAGAGAAAGAAATGTTTCCCCCTTCATTGAGATAAGCATCAAGAGCACGAGCTGCTAACCAAACAGAATCATAAGCATAAAATGCATAAGAATTGAAGCTTACGGTCTCTTTGGCCCTTTGGCTTTTCAAGCTGGAGAGAAGATTCTCCTTGAGATCAGTGTCAGGAATGTGATGACGAAAAGCCACAATCCCTTGTAAGAGATTCATTGTGTCAGGGTCAGGTGACTCTGAGGAATCCAGCACTGAAGGAAGCCAATCTGTTGCAATCCAAACATAGCCACTGCCCATCATTCCGAGCTTCTTGGCAATGGAGAAAATTGCTAAACCAGTATCAGGATTCACATGCAGAACATAGACCCGCGATTCCATCAAGTTCACTTCATTCAATAAGTCACTGATATCACTTTCTGAGGCCCCAGGAGAAAAAGCAGCCTTGTAAGAGATCTTGGAACGTTTCTTCGACAGTGCATCACCCAATACAGAAATTCCATTCCTGCCATTGTCATCATCTACATAGATGGCAATTACCTCCCTCCATCTGTGATAATTAATAAAGGCTGAAACTGCATACATCTGAAAATAGTCGTTCTGAGTAGTGCGGATAAAATATGGGTACTGCAGAGAAGAAAGAGTGGGGTCAGTGGCCCCAAACGACAGAAGAGGTACATGGAGTTCATTAACAACATGAGAGATTATATGAGCTGTTCCAGATGACAGTGGACCAACAACAGCAACCACATCATTCTCCATCAATTGCAGAGCTACATCATCAACAAGATTAATCAAGCCTATTTACTCTTACCCCTTCCCCAAAGAGAGGATTTCATGAACAAACAAAAAAGTGTTGAGGTTAAATTTAAGTAAAACCAATCGGTGAAAGAGATAGCTGCTGAAATTTCAAGCTTTGGCAATGGCAAATACCTTCCATTGTTGCAAGAAACGCACTGCAATTTGTGCTGTGCAAAATGACTTGCAGGTCAATGCCAGGGAGAATGCTCGTGCTAGAATTAACATCTTTAACAGCAGCCAAAATTGCAGGTAAAGCAGATCTTCCAATGACAGAATCCATAGGAAAGAGGGCTCCAAATTTCACAACCTTCGGTCTTGAAGAAACAGAGGAATCCACACTGGTAGGTGAAGAGGGTTCTTTCCTCCCCACCACTTCCAGGGGAATCCACAAGCACAAAACAAAGAGGAACAGTGTTCTCCCCATAGCCATGCTCCCAAGAGGATCTTCCTTCAAAGTAAGCAACTTTCGGCTTCAGTTCTTCAGTTTATACCACCATTCTGCTCAGAGAACTAAGCACACCAACCATGTGCCAAAACCATTTCAGAAACAGCACAAAAGTAAATATAAGTAAGCAGCATCGTAGTTGGAACAACAAGGAAGAACAGCTCATGCTCCATGAACACAAAGATTCTATCTATATCTTGGGTGCTTGAGCCTAGAAGACTAGGATTCCTCACTCAAAAAGAAAAAGTCCATGTTCATACTTTTGGTGATTCTAAATATGCATGAATGAACCACAAATCAAAGTAATCCAATCATACCCAGAAATTCCAAAAGATAAGCCACTGAAAGCATATAATAAAGGTAGGTGCTTTGGAGAAGTTAAATTAAACCCACATGTTTAATTTATTCATTAATAAATGATAATGATATAAAATAAAAACCAATATAATATGTCTGAGAAACCTAGATAACACGTTAGGAAGAAGAGAATATCTGAGGTTACCTCAAAGCTTAGAACAGAACAGTGCTGTTCTGAAACATTGGAACATGAACAGCTGAAGAGGGGAAGTTACTGTGTCTTGGGTTCAAGAAAAGAATCATTCACTCGCTTTCAAGCATATTCATTTTCAAATGTCGTGGTGCTTAAAGAGATTTTTTAAGATCCATGGAACCAACGTGTTCATTTATTTTCCAGTTCTTGTAATTAATGAAAAATAATATATAAGACAAATTTTTACAAAGTATGAAGACTTGGATAATAGCATGAATACTACCTTGTCTCTCCTTTTTTTGGTTGATATTTTGCATCAACAATTCCTACCAAACAATACTGATGGGACTTCTACGTACACACTCTTATTCTGTTAATAAGGAAAAATAAAAATACTCAGAAAGAATTAAATATTTTAAAAAGTATTATTTAAAAATAATTAAAAGGGTTTAACAAAATATAATAAAAATAGAGCTGCGAATGCAGACAAAACAATAACCATAGCCATCATGGGAGGACGAAAGACAGAGAAAGCCTGGTTTGGTTGGAAATACAGTTAAAAAAAGTAGGTTTATATATTACTTAAAAAAACTAATAATTTTTTGGTACCTAATTAAAACTATAAATTCAAATTAACACAATAAATATTACTGATTCTGTATTTTATTAAATATTTTACTATAATTTCATCTGTTACAAACCATGTGCCCCAGAACATATTAATCTGCTAATTATTTAATTACAATCTGAGTATAACATTTATTCTCTTACACTGATATAATAATTTGTTTAAAAGCTGTTTCCTAATTTCTTAATGGCTTCTGATAATGACAGTTTAGACTTTAAAACTATCTAAATATAAGAAAGTGAATTGATAATGTGGAAAAATACATTATATGGTTAACTCATTAATTAAAACTTTCAACGTTCATTACTACTAATAAATAATAAATAATAGATATAAACTTTATGATGGTTCTCGTTGAATTCTATAGCTCTCTCTTGGTTATTTAATTAACTTTTAAATTAGCATAATTTTTTTTAATGCGTTTACTTATCTCCGCCGACAGCCGTCATACTCATAATTATTTTCGGAGGAAATACAGTTTTTTTTTTTTCATAAAATTGCCGTTAATTTAATTTTTTTTTTCTTAATTACGTAATCATTAATCGAATTTCTTTGATTGAATCTTGATGCAGTAGATTAACACAAACCCTTAAATGGAATAAAAAGTAAAAAATAAACAAAAATTCGCAATTAAAAAAGAAAGAGTAAAGGCTGAAAATGAAAACTCTAAATCAAATTTGAACGTGAAAGCTTTGAATGGTAGCTATACATTAATAAAGCTTCTTTTTTTTTTTCTTTTTGGCGTAAAGTTACAGAATAAAGTTGAAATGGTGACAATATGAAAGAGATTTATGAAATGCATTAACAAGTGGGGAACCAGAAACTCCGAAAAAGAGAAAAAATAAATAAATACAAAAAGGGTTTATATGCTTTTCTTTCACTGTTCTCATTCTGTTTATTTGTTTTTTCTTTTACGGATTCTGTCAATTTGTTGAATTGTAATTTATGAAGATGTAAAAAGATTTTGAACATGAATTTAACATTTCCTGTGTTTCTTTATTTCTTTTAATATTTTTGTATATTAATTTTTTGACCTATGGAGAGTGTAATTGAATAAATGCTTCGTACTGACCAATATTAAAAGCCACGTGATTGGTCCTGTTTTATTTTTCTCTCTCCTTCTCATTAAGTCAAAGCCTTATCCTAATTGGCCAATATTATCTTTTTTTATTTGTTCTCTTTGTTTTTTTTTTTTATCTTCACTCCCTCTATTTCCAATTTATCACATATAGCACATAAAGCTTTGAAATGTGTTTGATTTCTCGTTGTAAACGTGAAAAAAGTGGTAAGAAGAAGAAAAAAAACTAGTTGACCACTAAAAAAGAAAAAGATTTGTCAAGAATAGTTTAGTAGGTTGAAAAGTGAAAAATATATATATACAATTCATCTTATATTTTTTTTCTAAAACATGTGAATAGAAAAGTGATGACAATAATATATGGTTTCATGTAAATAATTGATTATATTATACTTTTTTTAGTTGTAAAATATATTTATAGCTAATTATGAGACAAGATTATAAAGAGATAATAAATAAATAAAATAATTTTACAATAAAAAATAATAAATAAAATAATAAATAACAAGTAAAATAATATGATATTATAATAAAAAAAATTCGTATTTTTGTCCTAAAATTATTTTGTATATTATTTCTAAATAAATTCACATTAGACATTATAACATTTATACTTCAAAGTTTATCAATCATTATTATCATTTAAAGTCAATCAATTTTTATCATGATATAAATTTAAAAAAAAACAATAAATGAAATATAAAGCATGCTAAAATCCATGATAAAAAAATATATTTCATAAAAATAAAATAAAGATAAACTGTACATATTATGAAAAAAATCTTAATAAATAAAAAGGTAAAACATTATATCAATTATATTGTTGTTTATGAATAAAAGTTAAATTAGCTAATTATTAGTACTAGAACTTTCAAGTTGACCTTTGTGATAGGATTTGGTCCTAGTCTATATAAGTTGGGACTAAAAGAGTCTAAAGGGTTAAAAACAATCTTTTATTGAAAAAGTCACATGACTAAATACCTTTAAAGCCTTATGAGTTAAAGCTAACTCATGGACTTTCTTTTTTACTAAATCTTTTATGTAAAAAATCTAAATAAAACGATCAAATATGTTGGTTTTTTCTGCTTTAAAAGATTTCCAATGTAGCAGACAATTGTAAAGGGTAAATGTTGCAACATGTTTTCCTTCATAGAATCCGAGATCTTTTGTTACACATTTGAAAAGAATATATATGCTCTCTTATATACAAAGAAATCAAACAAAAAGATAATATGAATAAATGCTACAAAAGTACATAAAAATATAATTAAATATACTATTAAGAAACAATTGTTCTACAATAGCATATTTGATGTCTCTCCATAAGAGATCTCTTTACTTTACTATTCTTTGAACCAAATGTTTTTGCAAGAACAAAAGTTTGTTGCGCCTATAGAAAATAAACTTTTCTTTAAAAGCTTCATAAAAGGAAAGGAGAAAACTTTTCTTTTTTTGAAACAAAGAAAACGCATAAATTACAAGAAAAGTAAAAGGGATTTCAAATATAAGGCCTTCATTACCTGGCCATTTTCCACATGCTGCAGTAGCAAGAACAGTAAAAGACATTAATATAATCTCCAGTAAGGGTAAACAAGGATGATAGTCACTGACTATGGCGATAAAGAATTATTAATTCACATTACTCTTTAACTTGGTTTAATTGAAAATTTTTCAAATTGTCCTCAAGGTATGAATAGACAACTAAATTATTTAGGACTCTTCTTCATATAGCAACAGACAACTAAGTTGACATTTCCTTCATATATAATCTAAAACCCAATTGGTTAAAGCACTTATAAGCTTACCTGCAACATCTTCATTATTTTGAATGTTAGTACCTACAAATAAAATAAAATAAAAAACCATGATCGTCCAATATCATCATCATCCTCAACAACAACACATAATATTATAAACAATAAATAAAATATTTAATAATTAGAAAGTAAATTAAAGGAAAGTAGTGTTGAGGAAACAAAATGACAAGGTTTTCGCAAAAGATGATAATTCTCAGGGTTTTAGCAAGATCATAAAGATTTTGGAGAGAGTATCATTTTCAATAAACATATGGGCAAGGACGTATGGAATTAAAGTAGCGCAGCGGATGATGGTGGGCATGTTCTTAACAGAAAGTGGTATGTATGAAGAATTTTCTCAATTATGGGTTGGTGGTTTGTGAGGGATGAGTTTCTTTAAAACAATATTGATGTTGTTATATGAGAATGAGTTGGGAGTATTTGGTGACCTTCAAGAGTCAAAAGTGAGTTTAGGTATGAAAGAAATAAGTATGAGGCAAAGAAGACACGTGAGCCTACAGTTTCTAGCTGTAGTGTCAACCTTGAAGTGAGAGAGTATAAATGGATGTTGAGCATGAGAAGTGGGTCAGTGGATGAAAGAGTGAACTGGGCTATGGTTTCAAGTGGTAATGTCAGTCTTGAAGTAACAAAGTGTTAACAAATGGTTTGAACAAATAAGAGATTCAAGATCTTGGTTTGATAAGAATAGAGTAAGAGTTGGTTGAAAAGTATGAAGATTGGGGTTTGAAGTAAAGTTGTAAAGAGATTTCATTAGTACAATTGAAATACTATAACTAGTGGGTTTCTCAAAATGGTTGACAAAGGGTAGTTTGGACAACCCTAGTTTGAGATGTATTAATTTGGTTTGGTACTGATGAAGCTAGTGATTTAAAGTCGAGAAGGATACAGATCTAAGTATGATTATAGGATTAACGAGTCAAGAAATGCAGATGGTTTAGGTTGGCAAGAGGAAGGAATGAAGATGGAGTGCTCAAATTTGGTTTTGTCGCAGTAACAGATGAAAGAGTTATACCTTGGTAATAGGGTAACATAGTGAGAAACTATTTTCTTGAAGGGTGAAGGTCAGTCAAAGAAGGTGAAATTATCGTCTGAATGAGTGTGTTTATAGGTGATCAAGAGTGTTTAACAATTGACAATAAATCAGAAGTTGTAGTTATCAAGTTAGTTATATGGTGCTTCTTAAAAGGGATCAATAGAATGTCAATGGACTTTATTAGTAATATGGACTTTATTTTTCAACTAAATATTAGTAATCTACAAACCATCATTCATCTTAGAACCACACAAAAAAACACCATTTAATTGGGAACACTCCTTATTTTTATGTATCCGTAATCCAAATAAATTTTTTAATTCATTGTTTGACCTCAAGAAGAAGTTTAATAGGTCATCTATAAACCTATAAGCTATAATAGAACAAGCCAATGATCAATGAATTCACTAGCTGAATTCTCTCCATCATACTATGCAACTCCCCTTTCCAAGGAGAAAGCTTATTAAGAATCTTATTGTCAACCAAAGACTTAAAAAATTGTGTCTTAGAAGCCCCATCAAAATTGGCACACTCAAATAAATAAAAGGAAAATACTTGTTATTACAAGAAAGAAGTATGCAATATGTCTAACAAAGAAGAAGAAATAATAGTGTAAAATATGTTGTCAACGGGACTTATCCACTTACCAGAGAAAGTGTCATACTCATGCAAGATGAATGTCAAATACTGCAAGATTCTAGTATCTCCTCTACAAAAAATAAATATATCATCAACAAAGAAAGTTTGAGAAAACATAAAGGACTCCCTTGTCTGAAATGTCACTACTCAAAACCTTTTCAGAAAAAAAAAAAGTAAAAAAATAAAAATAAAGGACTCCCTTGTTTAATCTCTATTATAAGGGAAGAACTCTCGTAAAAAAAGTATTAGAAAATTAAAATAATGCAATACCTTACTTCTATTTCTTTCATTTTTTTTCTACATATATTTTTTCACCTTAACAAACATATCATTTTAGCATACTTCATGTACAAAACATAGGTAAAACAATTATTTTTTAAATACTTATTTATATGGTTTTAAAATAATAATAGTCGTGTATATAAAGCAAAGTCTATTATGTTTATTTCATTAATTATGTTTATATCAAAATATTCTTAATTTGACAAGAATTATTGTGATAAACAATCAAAACTAAATATCATTGACAAGAATTTTATATATATATATATATATATATATATATATATATATATATGGAGAAAACTATTATTGTTATTTAAATAAATTGCTTTGTTAATTTTAATAAATTAGATAACTTAGCTTTATAAATATAAAATAAAGATTTACAATCACTTTTTAAAAAAGAAATAAAGTAAACTATATTTTAATAATTAAACTAAACTGTAAGAATAATCTCTATTTTAAATTGTAAAATAGTCTAGACAAGATGGATTGAACACTTTATTTTCTTTTAACCGATTAAATTGAACGTTCTACGAACTATATCTAACTGTTTTAAAAAAGAAATAGCTGCTTTTATTAGAAATGGAATGTTTTGTGTCGAATTCTTAATAAAATTAAATATTTAATTTGTTGATATATAAGTAGAATTATAGATATTGATAAAGAATGAGTATATTACCGATAAAAAAATATAAAGACAATACAAAGGAAGTCTGCATCTCAATGATCTTTAATAAAAGGTTTAATGTTTTCGGAAGTCTCTATTTTTGTGAATTCGTCTCAACTGGGTCTTCGTATTTTGAAAGTGTTCAATTGAGTCCCTGTTTTGGTAAAATTGAGTCAATAAAATCATTGTCGTTAATTGTTGTGGACGTCATTAACTTTCTTGCGTTATGGCATGCTGAGGTAGCATTTAATAACCACATGACACAATATCAGCTCATTACGTGGATTTAAATAATTTGGTGGTCAGCCTGGTTGTTAGCCTAGTGGTCAGCCACTCGGCCTATGTTCGGCCTTCGTTTATATGTGATTGTAGGTCTTGTACTTGTCCGACCTTTGTTCAGTCTTAATCTGTCAGTGATCGTTCGGTCTTTTACTTGTTCGGCCTGTGTTTGACATTCATCTGTTGGTGACCATTCGGTCTTGTACTTGTTTGGCCTGTGTTCGGCCTTCGTCTATTAGTGACAGTTCGGTCTTGTACTTGTTTGGCCTTTGTTCGGTCTTGTACTTGTTCGGCCTGTGTTCAGCCTTCGTCTTTTAGTGATCGTTCGGTCAATTCTCATTATTTAAGCTTTAAAGAATCCTTCTTATACTGTACGGTCTGCTGGAACCACCAGGCCGACCACCCACCAGGTTGACCGACCACTAGGCCGACCACCAGGCCGAGTGGTCGACCACTAGCTAGTAATATATATAAATAAAATTCTTTCGATTAATGTGCACATATTTTATTCACTTTACAACAGTGGGATAAAACTACAATGATTATTTAATCCAAGTACTATTTTCTGTAGACAAAAAAAGTGCTTGCTCAGTTATCATTTAACATTATCATCAAACAACAAGTAAACATTCCAAGTGAATTTAAAAAGTAAAAGCAAGTTAGGAACGTGATTTCTCTAACCTCAAAACACATATTCGACATTTCAATCAAAAAACCCTGCTTATAGATTTCTTTATGTATAAGATCCCTTTCCCTGTATTAATCTAAATTATTTCAATTGACTATGCTAAAAAATAGTCATCTGGTGAGGGAAGTGTATGTACATCATTGTTAAGAAGAACTAGGAAGCANAGAAGGTAACCTCATAAGCAGCTAAAAACAAATTCAGTTTCACCATAGTTCTACTTTCCTTGCACGTTTTTTCNCTTTTTAGAGCATTCCCTCAAAGCATGTACTTCTATTAAGAGTTCAACGATAGTTAATTTAAATACAATTATAGAACTTAAACTTTCTGAATAAAAAAAGGTTGAAGAATTAGTTAATTGGATTCCAAAACAAAATTTCCATGAATTCCAACAATGCATTCATACACACTCTCAACTGCAATATTAAAGATTGATAACATGTCACGTGGGTTGAAAGGAATAGATCGTGAAAATGGATACCTGGCTGGCATACTTTCCAATTCCTGTTTGATCGAACAACACAATCTTGAAAAATTAAAGAAAAGGAATCCTCTTAGAATGGCCAGATCAAAGAATCTTAAATATGAAGGTTTAGGATTTTAGATAGGGAAAATAAGTAATTAACAAAGTTGGTGAATGTCTTGTAGGGGCGGTGGCAGGGCAGTGGCACCAGTCGTTTTGCTTCACTCCGGTTCTCTGACAATTGCTCCATTTTAACTGTGTAAAAGTTTCACAAAAACCAAAATTCATAAAACAATATCGACAAGAGAATGCATGAAAAACAACCTTCAATTTTTAAGATATCATGCATTTTAGATCATAACCAAAATATTCAAATCCCCTCTCCTAACAATATATGGACAAAAAAAAGGGAGAAATTAAAAAAAAAATTAAGAACTTACTCGGTTCCTTTTCTAGCGAAGCATCTCAGACTGCTCAGGGAAGAATCTCCTCTCTTCGGTTTGATGGAAGACGCTTGAGGAAGAACACCTATGAGCGGCACGAGTTAAATTTGAAGGTTCCTCTAAGCTTCCTCTAGAGCGAGAAAGGAAACACTACAACCCTAAGACTTAGGGTTTGTTCGGTGGAAAACCCTAAAAGGAGGAAGAACTCAATTCTGGACTGATTAAACAAGAGACTGAACCGATTAATAGGTGTAGAACAAAGATTGAACGGTGGAAATGAAGGTTTAAACGGTGGAAAGCGAAAATAATCGGTGAGAAAGGCTTTTAAACAGTTGAAATTGAAGGAAAAGGAAATATGATGGATAAAACCCTATGTCAATGAAGCTGTTAGGTGGAAAAGGCGAAAATAATGAAGGAAGAAGATGAATCTGTAATGAAAATGAAACTTACTAAAGAGAAAGACGAGATTCGATAATGGAGGAGCTCTCCAACGAAGATGTAGATGTCTCGAATGAGTGAATGAGTATGTTAATGTGATGCGTGAGAGGAAAATCATGAATGATATGGCAAGCTTCTGACGCGTTAAGAGGAGTAAAGATGGGGAAAAAGCTACTAGAGAAGAGTGAAGAGGGTTAAGAAAATGGGCTTCGAGAAAAAAGGGTTCAAGGAAAAAGGCTTCCAACTAATCAATTGAAATTTTAATTTTTTTTTAAATAATGATATTTCAAATCCGTATATAATATCGGTAGATAAAACTTGTTTCTAGTTATATACTGATTGTAGTAATTATATACGAATTTTATCCTTCGAAAATCTTCCCGCCATCACGCACTAAAATTATATACGAATTTTATATACGGATTTTCGGTAAATAAAAGTCCGTATATAATATCCGTATATAATTTTTTTTTAAGATCCGTATATAAAATTCGTATGTAATACCTGCATTACATACGGATTGAAATCCGTATATAAATATTCGTATGTAAATGCAATATTTCTTGTAGTGTAGGCCGACCACCAAATTATTTAAATCCACGTAATGAGTTGTTATTGAGCCATGTGCTAATTAAAGGATACATCAGCATGCCACCTCGCAAGAATGTTAATGTCGTCCATACCAATTAACGACAAGGGCTTTATTGAATCAATTTTACCAAAACAAGGATCCAATTGAGCACTTTAGAATATGAGGATCCAATTGAGATGAATCCGCATAAATAGGAACCTCCAAAGATATTAAACCTTAATAAAAACAAAAATATAAATACAAGTATATCTATTAAAAAGACGTTTTTATACAAATTGATGAAGCCCTGTCTTTTGATAAAATTATATTGTCATATTAGGTCATATGATGATATTGGAAATCAATAATATATTGGAGTTATGATAAAAGATAAATGAGTTATGTTAAGAATTATTATCATCAATATCTTTCAACCAAAGGAAGTAAATTGGCTTTAAAAAAATGGTTTTTTCAAAATTTCAAAAACTTTTTAAATGAAATTTTTGAATCATAAGATTAGTGTAACATGCCTTTATTAATGTCCAATTCAATAAAAAAACAAATAAAAGAGTTTTAAATGGAGAAAGAAAGCAAGACACTTCGATTTTTATCCTGGTTCAATTCTAACAAATCTAAATCTATTTTTTATAACAACTCGAGTTAGAAATGTCATTAAAGATCAAATGTTTCAAGTTATAAATGTACTTACATAATTCCGAAACTAATATCTAAACAAAATCTTGAAGAAATTTTCCAAGAAATACAAAATTGGTGTTGGAACAATTTTTCAAGAACTTAGGGAAACAAAATGAATAATAATGTAGACTTGATATAATCTTCTAGGCATGAATATGCACTTTCCTAAAAGCAATATTTCGTCCATTATAAGAGTGAAGGGGATCACAAAATTCGCTTTTGAGATATAAAGAAGAAATACAACGATAATACTCACCCAAACAAATCAATTCATGAGAATTTTATTCTTGTTTGACATTAATACTCAGGGTGGATATTATCGTTGTATTTCTTATTTGTATCTCAAAAACGGATTTCGTGATCTCCTTCACTCTAATAAGGGACGAAATATTTCTTTTAGAAAAGTGTGTATTCACGCTTAGAAGATTATATCAAGTTTAAATTGTTGTTCATCTTATTTTCCTAAGTTATTGGAAAATTATTCCAACAATTGGATGATGCTCACATAATACCATAATCTTTTACACGAATGTGAATTACATCACAAAAAATGAAATTACATAATAAGAATACAAGAAAATATTACCTGAATTGAAGGTTTTTCAATTCAAACCTATAACAAAGAGAAAATTCTTTCAATCTTTGATTTTTTAAATAAAAATATTTTATACAAAGTTGGAATACTCAAAATTCTTTCATACACGTTTTCTTGATTTTAGAATGTCTAAATGTTTTCTTAAAATGAGGAAAAAAATGATAGATTTAAGAAAAAAACTAAATAACTATCAATATTAATCGTGACTTAATCAATTGAAATATTTTTTACAAAATTAAAAAAAAAAACTGTATTAATTGATTATATTATTTATTTAATCGATTATGATGAAATTTACTTTATTAATAAAAAATAAATCAAGGTTTCAATTAGTTTTAAAATGTCACGTCACTTACAGAGTAATTGAGAAAGTGACTTTTTTATTCGTATAAAATCCTTCATAATTTTATGCTTTTGTTTTCTTCAAGAATTGCATACCATCGTTGTTCAAGATTGAATCAAAGTGAACCCCGCATTGATGTGCAAGGTGTGGCCGTAACAATATATGCACATTTCAAAAAACAAAAGATAAATTAAAAATGAGTCCTAGTAGGGAAAAATCTAAAATAATTTTCAACATTATTGTAGTTTAATTAGTTTAATTCAGTCTTCTAACTTTTAAAAATAATTAAATTAGATATTTTTTGTTAGATTAGGTTAGATTTTAATATTAAATCACTCTATCTAAAAGGTTTAAATATTCAAATTAATTTTATTTTTATATAAGATAATTTAATGTATAATTTTTTAAAAAAAATTATTGTTAATTAAAAAAATTAATTAAATATTTTTAAAAATTAAAAGAATAAATTAAACCAATTAAAAATTAAGTGTGAAAATCTAAAATTAATAATGTTAGTTGACATTATTTTTACCATGGGTATGGAATTGAACCAGTTTCTCTGCAATTCTTAAAGTATTCTGACAATGAATCATGTGCTGGTGGAACCTCCATTCTCAGTCATTGTCTTTTCAGTTGGTCTGCTATTACACGTTTCTGTAAAATGATTTTTTTTTCCTCTCTTCTTCAACCAACCATCCACATAAATAGTTGGCAAATTATGCGTATAAGTAAAAAAAAAAAAGTCTTTTTAATAATTTCTTTTAATAATTTTTTATAATACATATGTGACTGAAACGTTATATTAGAATAAATTCAAATAAATCAACACATATATTCTCTTATCAAAAAATTATTAAAAAAAATTGTTAAAATATTATTATTCTGAATGAAATTATGACTATTATGAAACTTGTCTATTGTTGTCAGAAAAATATACAAATGTAATTGGTACTTATCATAAAATAAAATACTTCAAAAGTGATCTATAAAAAAAATTAAAAGTAATCTCAAGTACTAAAAGTAGTATAATAATTAATTATTTTTATAAAATTTAAATATATAACACTAGATAATATAAATTAAAGATGATAAGAAAATATATTAAAACATATATAATAATAGAAGAAGAGTAAATAAGATACAAATTTAAATTAAAGTAGTTTGTTATTTATTCTTTACCGAACATTTTGAGTTTTTAACGTGTTTGTCAAATGTCCGAGGAGACGTCAAATTAACTAACGTATGTTATATTTATAAGGGTAAGGGATATCAAACTTTAATTTGTGATATTTAAACAAAAATAATTGGTCAATATTTTTCTTCTCTAAAATGTGTATAAACAAAGAATACATCACAGCAATTTTTAGGATTTTTATGTTGATTGAGTATCTCAAATATAGCACTAAAGTATTAAAAAATTATGAAAAATGTTAAAGAAATTTGTACCTTAAATGATGAATTTTTAAAAATTTACAACAATTTTCATTTTTAAAGCGTCTTTATGCTACGTAAGAACCTATATATATATATATATATATTAAGAGAAAGGGGTGAAAGCTAAAATAAAAATAGAGGGGTCTTTTATTAAAAAGAAAATTTGTTTCTAATATTGTTGGTGAACCCCTTGCCAAAGCTGAAGCCATTCTCTTGAAAACATTCTTTCTCTAAACAGTTTCTTCTTCTCCTAGCTCTGCCTTCTCTCTAGCCTTCCATTCCATTGACTCAGTGCATGTTCTGTTTGGTGGTACCCCTGCGACCGCCCTGTAGAGAGCTTCCAAACCATCCTATTGGTTTTACGTTCCGTAGCCGGTAAGTGGTTTTTCCCTTTTCTCCGCTGTTTCTAAAACCTAGGGCATGCTATTTTACTGAATGCATGCCACTAGAAGCGTTCTATTTCNAATTTGTGGTAATTTCTAGCATAAAAAGCTAATTCTATCATCATTGGGTGATTTATAGGGTGTCTTTGAAATTTGTTGTGAGGAGCATTGTTTAGAGCGTTCTTGTCAAGTTNAACTGTGAAACTTTCCNGGTAAGGGGAGCTAATTATTTTTTTTATTGAACCTGTTTCAGTGTTTTATGCATGATTAATTTTAAAAATATGATGTTNTGTTGGGATTGTGATCGATTTCCTGTGTACTGTTTGATGAATATAATTTGTGTTAGTTACTGTGATTAATTACTGTTTGATGTTTGATAATACAATTTGTGTTAGTTATTGTGATTAGTTACTGTTTGATGTTTGATGAATATAATATGTGTTAGTTGNTNTTTGATGAATATAATCTGTGTTATTTGGGACTGAGTTAGTTACCGTGATTGATTATGTTTTGGGAAAGGTTTGGGGCCAGACTTAATTAGTATTATTTGGGTAGCATCTGAATGCACAGGCACTATTTCAGGTCTCTATAAGAAGAAGTGAAATGTTAAAATTGGTCATTTGAGGTCTAGAGTATAATAGAACAGTTTGGATGATTTAAATAAATCATAAGGGGCTGGTTGAGAGTACTTTGTTGGTAGGATAGAGAGAACCTAAAAACCAGAGCCACACATCCCTGATCATAGAACAGCCCTGGCCTGGTCTAGTCCGTTGCGACTAGTCATATGTGTTGGTGTCGAAGGTGAGTCTGATGCGTCAGACATATGTTCTCTCTCCGGTGACCAATTGGGGTACGAGAAGGATGGGGAAAAATATAGAGTTCTTAGGCTAGTTATATAACCAGGAAGTAAATTGGGTTGTGTTGGGTTGGTAAAAGAGGGAACATTGTAAGTTATTTAGAGATAATACGTATGATAATATATTATATTATTAATGTATAGATTATATATATATATATATATATATATATATATATAT
>NC_028352.1:9716192-9724259 GCF_000741045.1 Vigna radiata var. radiata | reverse complement strand
CCATTTTATTATTCCAACTGCTTTCTATTATCATCCATGTTGACGTCTTAATTTTTATACCCGCAATGAAGTATAAAATTGGGATGTCACATTTATGGTATCAGAGCAGTTTGTTCCTAGGATAACCTACGGATTGTAGGTTTGTCGTGACTTTCCTGTGAAAAGTTGTGTCTGAATGGTATGTTCTACCATTTCCCCCAAGTCTAGATGGTGAAATTGTGTATCTAACTAGAATTTTTGGGAACAAAAAATGTCTCGATAGAAGTAATGAGGGTGCACACTCATGACTTTTACTAGAGATAATTTTCCTTTCTTAATTCTGAAGGTTTGGGGAAGGAAAGGGTAGTGATTCAAGTGTTACTGTCTATAGAAATTCTTGCGTATTCTTGCCTTTGTAGTAGTGTGTTCTGCTCTATAGTAGTAGAGGAATGTAGATTCAAGGACAACTTGATTTGTATTCCTTCTTTAGAATTGGTTTAAGCCATTGAGACAAATTCCATAGGTTGTGTGTGCTTTGATGCTTGCTTGTGTACTCTTTTCAACATTTTTTCTTTGTCTTAGGCAATTGTTCGTATTTTTTTGTTATCTGAAACCAAAATATTAGTCAAAGGTTTAAAATAATATAGCAGTACTTTGTAGAACGTGACAAATGAAATGCGAAATGTAAGATGTATTATTCATTTATTAAATGATTGGAGTTTCTAGGTTAGAGAATTTTGGATTTTTCTACTTGTGGATAATGCATTACTCAATCTGTAAATTACCTGTTATCATTTGTTTTTTTTCTTTTTTTCATGTTTTTTTTTCTTAATAAAATGAGTGCTTGTTTGGGTAAATAACTTAGTTAGGACATTATTGAAGGAGTAGTTTTGATTCGAGTTTTTATTTTCCTTTTCATCATCCAAAGACAATTTTATTTCTTCATTTTATACTTAATCCTATGCTCTTGACATATAAATAGTCTTAATTATTTTTACTTTAACTTGTTTGTATAACTAATTGACAAGCTCCAAATTTAGTTTATGCACAAGTTAAAAATAAGAAGTTAGAGGAACTATGTATGCATAAATTAATTTTAGTTTATGATAAAGGTTCTTATATTTATCTTTTAAAAAAAAAAATGTCTTATAAGCAAACGCATCCAAAGAGGCTCCTGGTATTCAATTAGTCACCATTTGTTTCTTGTAAATTATGTTGCAAATTAATTGGATTTTCCCAACTACTCCTATACAAAATGTATCTATCTTTTGTGGGTTATCTTTCTTTTCTTGTATGATAAAGTATTGTATTTATGGTGTGCTTGCAAATGTCATAATTGAAGAAGTTTCCAGTTAATTTTCTGAAGTATGATATAATTTCCTTTATGAATATTAAAATTTTAACTTCAACTCGAACAAGTATGACATACCAATTTAGTTGTTTCATGATATATGGATTCTTTATAAAGTTACCTTGGTACGTGAATATAATTGATAAGTGTTCTTGTCAGAAAACATGATTTATCCTATTAGTTTCGGATTATTTTGATCTGGATATGTTTTTGGGTTGAAAATTCAGATTTTTCAATTTTTAAAACATATATAACTGAAACAAAAATTTGTTCTAAAAAAAAAATTATTACAAAATACAGATCAGACATAGAAAACAGATTTAATGAAATGAAATATTTTTTTTCATACTTGCACACATGGCTATGCACAAGAGAGATTGAGCAAGGAAGGGGATTTCTAATGCTTTACTCAATTTAAGACTATTTTATGGGCTGATTTCATGTAATAAAATAATCCTATGAGAGCTTAATAGTAAATTAAGGTATTAAATGTCTAGTCAATAATACCATGCAGTTCTGTTGTAGATTTCAGTGCCACTTCTGCATATCAAACTTGCAGTTTGCTGTATTAGTTGTGTCATGTTCCGCTTTCAACTTAGGCACCTATAATACTGTCATTTCATACGATTTTAATTGAAACTAGATATTGGTGATTTTATGGATCCATGTATTATTGACTGCTGGGTAGCTGGTGTCTTGAGGCTATAGAATAATCTTGAGTGCGATACCAATGTGGTTGCGTTTCTCAATTTTCAAAAAGATTCAGATAATTTTTATAAAATGAAAAGTGTTAAAACTTCAATTTTGGGTGTAATACTATTTTGTTCCTTTCATGAAATGTCAACTCTGACTTTATCCAAGCGAAGATGTTAAACATATTGTAAGATGACTTTTCTGCTATTATATTCCCCTCATGCTCGTTAGGTTATGAAGACGTAATTGATATGACACAATATTCTGCATATGTGTATGTTCAATTTTGCTGCTATACTGAGAATTGAAAATTGTATGATATTAAATAGGACATATGATAGGGCCTTATAGGTTGAGGACATGGTGTGCATGCTTAAAATCTAATGATTTAGGAAGTAAGGATCTATGTGCCTTGAGAGAGAGAGAATGGAATCAAGTTAACATGTAATAAAAAGAATAAAGTAAGTGTTTTGTAGAAAAGTGATACTTGTATGATTAATTTTAGATTAGCAAAAATGAAATTGGTTTAGTATAGGTCTGTTAAGCAAACATAAATATTATCGATATAAAAAGAATGTGTGAAAGCATGAGAATTGGTTTAATTAGGCATGAAAAATTGATATAACATAGAAGTATATGATTTTTGCAGTGTACATATTTGTTTGCTAAATGGGATTACGATCTTATTTGATGAATTAACTGGAGTCAATGTATGCAAACAACCTTGTTGTTTTAGTTATAAAATTTTGCAAAAAACTTTTGTTGTCTTAATTACAAGATTATGTAGAAAAGCTTTGATGTATTGCTTTAAAATCTGCATAAAATATTTGTTGTTGTGTAAATTCTGCAGAAATACCTTATTGTTTTGCTGTATAACCTGCATAAAAATCCTTAGTTGTTGAACTAGATATAAATATTCTGAATATACTGTTTGAGTGTATTGATGTTGAGATTGTTATGTTGAGTTATGGATGACATTGTAATATAATTATATTACTTGGATGTTATAATGAATTTTTGGAAGCAATATATGTCTAGGAAATTTAATGCATATTTGTTTGGTTCTTAATATTGCTGCACCATCTGTGATGAGCTTGCTAAAATATATGTATGTAATATTTGGAAAATTTGTACCATCTTGTGTATAAGTTAGTTGTTAGAATATCTTTAGTTAATAAAATAAATTAGATTTTATACAAGTAATATGTAGGTTAAATTTGTCAAAGTTTAGTATGGTGGAGTAAAGGTCTCTTAGGTGTTGAGAAAAATAAAATAAAATATAATTGGATAAGTTAAAAATTTAAATAGATAAAATGAGATATGTTAAATACATATTAAATATAATATCAATGAAAAGAGTTTGGCTTGGTTATGGTTGTGTGCTTTTTTGTGTGGTTGTTTGTATGATTGAAGTGCTTGTGTTCAAATTTGTTTGGAAACAAAAGTGGATATTTTTATTATGCTTTGGGTTTGGGGTTTTAAATTTGGAGTTTAGGGTTTAGTGTTTGAGATTTATAGTTGAGATTTATAGTTAAGGTTTAGAATTTGAGATTTAGGTTAGGGATAGGGATATGGGTATGGGTTTAAAGTTTAAGATTTAAGGATTATGATGAGAGTATGTTGTTCCTTCTCTCTGGTAAGTGCAATTATCGAGAACGAAAATTTTTGATGTTTGGGAGAATGTAAGAACCTGAATATATATATATATATATATATATATATATATATATATATATATATATATTAAAAGAAAGGGGTGAAAGCTAAAATAAAAATAAAGAGAGGGGCCTTTTATTAAAAAGAAAATTTGTTTCTAATATTGTTGTTGGACCGCCTGCCAAAGCTGAAGCCATTCTCTTGAAAACATTCTTTCTCTAAACAGTTTCTTCTTCTCCTAGCTCTGCCTTCTCTCTAGCCTTCCATTCCACTGACTCAGTGCATGTTCTGTTTGGTGGTACCCCTGCGACCGCCCTGTAGAGAGCTTCCAAACCATCCTATTGGTTTTACGTTCCGTAGCCGGTAAGTGGTTTTNCCCTTTTCTCCGNTGTTTCTAAAACCTANGGCATGCTATTTTACTGAATGCATGCCACTAGAAGCGTTCTATTTCNAATTTGTGGTAATTTCTAGCATAAAAAGCTAATTCTATCATCATTGGGTGATTTATAGGGTGTCTTTGAAATTTGTTGTGAGGAGCATTGTTTAGAGCGTTCTTGTCAAGTTNAACTGTGAAACTTTCCNGGTAAGGGGAGCTAATTATTTTTTTTATTGAACCTGTTTCAGTGTTTTATGCATGATTAATTTTAAAAATATGATGTTNTGTTGGGATTGTGATCGATTTCCTGTGTACTGTTTGATGAATATAATTTGTGTTAGTTACTGTGATTAATTACTGTTTGATGTTTGATAATACAATTTGTGTTAGTTATTGTGATTAGTTACTGTTTGATGTTTGATGAATATAATATGTGTTAGTTGNTNTTTGATGAATATAATCTGTGTTATTTGGGACTGAGTTAGTTACCGTGATTGATTATGTTTTGGGAAAGGTTTGGGGCCAGACTTAATTAGTATTATTTGGGTAGCATCTGAATGCACAGGCACTATTTCAGGTCTCTATAAGAAGAAGTGAAATGTTAAAATTGGTCATTTGAGGTCTAGAGTATAATAGAACAGTTTGGATGATTTAAATAAATCATAAGGGGCTGGTTGAGAGTACTTTGTTGGTAGGATAGAGAGAACCTAAAAACCAGAGCCACACATCCCTGATCATAGAACAGCCCTGGCCTGGTCTAGTCCGTTGCGACTAGTCATATGTGTTGGTGTCGAAGGTGAGTCTGATGCGTCAGACATATGTTCTCTCTCCGGTGACCAATTGGGGTACGAGAAGGATGGGGAAAAATATAGAGTTCTTAGGCTAGTTATATAACCAGGAAGTAAATTGGGTTGTGTTGGGTTGGTAAAAGAGGGAACATTGTAAGTTATTTAGAGATAATACGTATGATAATATATTATATTATTAATGTATAGATTATATATATATATATATATATATATATATATATATATATATAGGTAACGTAATATATATGTATGTATTATATATTATGAATCTATCAAAAGAATAAGATGCAAGCTGTTTTCCTTTTTTTTATTTATTATTTCATTCAGTATATTAAATTTGTAGTGATAAAATTGTTTTAGCTTTCAGAGATTATGCTATTATTATTTTTACATATAATCCATGATTTTTATCTTACTGTTTGGTATATATTACTNTTTGGTAATAACATGACAATATCGTCTATTTGAGATGATTGGAAGTGGTTGTGGAGCATGTTCTGTTATATAAGATTTGATATTTAAGGCTTAAATATGTGGGTTGATTATAATTCAAAGGTGTGTGAATTGGTAAAGACTGAAACATGATTTTATGGTTGCTTATATGAAACATGATTTCATGGTTGCTTATAGTAGTTTCAAATGTAGAATCTCTTGGTGAGATTCTTAGTGTTTTAAAATGAAAGTAGGGGCTCAGCCTTGGGAGTCATTCTGACGCTTCAATGGTCAATAAAACTCACTTAGAGAGGTTGAACCATGTGGTGAGAAGTAGCAGGAGGTCCTTAGTCTTGGGGGCTCCCAGTATGCCTCAAGGCGCGGAACGGACTAACCTCGTGAGTGTGGCAGGGTGGGGAACCCAAGTTTCATAAGTCACCACGGGTGCAAGACTCGCCATAGCCCGATGATGAGTCGATATTTTATACCATTAACTTAGTTTTTCGCGTCGAATTGTGTTGATGATTTGCGCTTAATTCTTAGTTATTGTGTCATTTTCACCATTTGGGCCTAATTAGACCAATAATTCATATTTTAATTAATTTGAATTATTTGAGCTTAATTATTCCTATTTCTATTTTCAGGGCAAATTTTGGAACTATACTTTGGGACTTTTGGAAGGGCACCAAGCAAATTGAAGAATTTCCACAAGGCAAATTAGATTTAATCTAGCTTAGCTTAGTGATTTATATTTTGTTAATGAAGTTTTGTAATAATTGGGCTAATTTTGTAGAATAGGCAAAAGCCCAATAGAAAAAAAAAAGATGACTTGTCCCTAGGGTTTTGGGTGGACCCCACCCCATTTTTTAGTGACACTTGGTCCTAGGTTTTTGGGGAGAGCCGTCACCTTGCAGAGGGTCTCTTTTTCTCGGCAATTCTCGTTTCTGATTTTGGGGCTGGGAACATTTCCTAAAAAATGATGAAGGTTGTTCATGGTTTTTGGTTTTCATGATGAATGATTAACATGTTTTTATTTTCCTCTAGCAACGTTGTAGTCGACGCTGCTCTTCCTATTTAATTCTGTTTGTGTCTTTTGAAAGTGAGAAGCATGTTCACTCCATTTACTGCACCGATTCACATGACTTTTGATTGGCTCGTGGATTAACACTATAGGGAGATAGCTGCCACGTTAGTGAATCTTGGAGAGAAGAGTTTTGTTCATCCATTAACTTTGAGCATTGGCTGGAAGGGACGTGAGCTCCTATTGTATTAAGTGCTTTGGTTTTGTTTTCTTTTCGAGTGATGATGAGTTGATTCTAGGAAAAGTGGTGCAGAGTTATTGTTCTCTCGGTCAAAGGGGGTTTAACAATGTTTATTATCAAGAGCTTCATTGAATGAGTAGTTCATATGGTGTCACATGGCCTCGGGAATGTAGTTCAATAAACACATTCAGTTTTCCTTTTATTTATCAAGTATTTGGTGAGGAGTTTACGACTGAATCAGGGGTGCACGGTTTCCTTAATTTGATGATGAAAAGTAACACAATTTTTAATTGAAGAAAGAGTGGGCACCGGTGTCTTAGGTGGCGGCTGCAGGTTTGTTGATGTGTTAGCATTGGGATGTGTCCATGAATGAAGAGAGTATTTTTCCTTGGGAAGAACAAGCTGAACCAAATTTCAATTGAAGCTCAATTGCATTTAAGATGCTTCACGTGGAGAAGTAATTGAATTGGATATAGGGCGTGGTATGTGTCACGGCTAGAAGGAAGGATGCACGCGGTTTCTTGGTTGTGGGGTCTGATGATGGGACATTGCAGAATGAATTTGCTTTCTTCAAGAAGTGTACAGACCACGGCTTTTGCAATTGATGGTGATGGTGGGGTCCAGAGCTTGATTTATTGGGAGCTTATATTGGAGTAAAGCCTTGCAATTAAAACATTTTAGGAAGCCACGGTCATGCTGCTGGTGCACGGTTTCAGTCAACAAATGGGTCACGGCAATGAGTGTTATTTCAATGGTATTACAATTTCAAGTTTTCTTGGGTGAATACCATTTGGTCACGTGAGTGATAGGAAAAATAATGTTGTTATTTCTTTTGTTTAATTTGGTTTAAATAGTAAGTTGAATCTTTAATTTAGTTTTGNATTTAAATTAATTTGATAGAGTTAGATAGTTGTGTGTTATGGTGTTAGCGNCTAGAATTTTATTTTGTTTTGTTTGAATGTGTTGCTTGCCTTTATGTCTTTATTGAGTCTTTTAATTTTTGCAAAACCTTTTCAAAACCCCTCCCCTTTTTCGTGTTAGACTTGACGCTGAACCACAAATTTGGTCCTTGGGAGACGACCTAGGGGTCATTCCCTAGTTATACTGCACTTTAAACTGCACATCAAATTTGATTGGGCGGCGACACCCATCACCCGACTATCATTTTAAAGTCCGGACGAGTCAAGTCTAGAAAATAATATGCTTAGGTTGTGTTTCCTAACTGTTTTGTTTTCAATTCACTCTTATATGATCACATGCTTAATCTGTTATATGTATTTGTTTATATAATTAGCTCACCCTTGTTTGTTTGTGTTTGTGTTTGTTGCCTGCTCTTTCTTTTGCGATGATCATCCACTTGGATGTGAGCAGAGGAGAATGAGGCCTCAGTGGAGAATGTCTTGGAGGGGAGTGAGGAAGCAGCTTCTTAGTCTTTCTAGGAATTCCATAGTTTTCCCATGCATATGAACAATTTCAGTTCTTGTATTTCGAAGTACTTTAGTATTCCAC
>NC_028352.1:9691514-9716112 GCF_000741045.1 Vigna radiata var. radiata | reverse complement strand
CCATTTTATTATTCCAACTGCTTTCTATTATCATCCATGTTGACGTCTTAATTTTTATACCCGCAATGAAGTATAAAATTGGGATGTCACATGTAGGTCATTAACAAAAATTATGATTATTTAAAGTTTTCTACCATCAAATATTCATAACTCTGATTCTATGAACAATATCTTAGAGTTGAACACTCTACTTTCAAATACAACCTAATAAAAATTTCACCTAATAGAAATCCTCATAAGAAGATTTGAGTGAAAAATAATTTTCTAATTATTTTTAATGAATTTTACAAAATCTGTTAATTCAAAAATACAAAAATGTAACATTTAGAACACACAACAATGATTAAATACCAACATTAATACAAAATGTAATAGAGGATAATGAAAGTATGTAATAGAGAATAATGAAAGTTTGAATCCAAATGAGTATCATTTCTTCTACGATTTTTGACGCCATCACTACAATACTTTCGTGGTAGGTTTGGTTCAAAACGAAAAAGAAAAAAAGTGAGACGCTGATATTGTTTCTTAAATTTTATAAGACAAATTGATATGAGAATCTCTTACAACAAAATTTCAAATTGGAAATTGAAGTCATACTTAGTATAATATGATGTTATTTAACGTGGATTAACTTATGACTAACGTTAATTTCCAATTTGACGTATGTGGTGAAGAGATACGATGACCAACTAAGGATGTCGATAGTAGAGACACAATAACCAGAAAAGGTCTCAGGCACAAGGAGGTGATGATTTTAAGAAAGGCTTGAGTGCAAGTAAAAATTTGAAGCACGTTAAATATCTTAAAATCCTTCCTTTTTGTGCTTCTAGAAATTTAAGGTTAATAATTGTGCATAACTACATATCCCAGTCGTGCTTCAGCTGCTACCAGTTGTGGCTTTTGTGCTTCAGATGTTATTATTCTTATTAGGGAGACAATTGTAGAAAAATTCAACTGCGAAAACATGTTAGAGTGATTCTATTTGTACCCCACCAATTTCATCCTGCACATCCTAAATTTCATTTAATTCCAACTGTACCCCTGAGTCTAGCTTTGTCAGTGGTCAGAGAGCATATTTTGATTTTCAAAAAATGTTGATCCATCCAGTCATAAGTCGCGAACTTGAGACCCTACACCCCTCTGGTGCATCTCACCTGAAACTCTACACCCCTCTTCTTGTTTCTCCTCTTTGTTGTCCTCCCCTCCTCCCTCTGAGTGGTCTTCCTTTCCCTCCTCTCTCATTTGTTCACTGTGTATTTCATGTTGGTGTCGTGGTTGCAGGGTGTCTTCTTCTCGTACATGATGTAGTATATGTGATGGGAGAAATGATAGAATGTTTGTGCTTGATTGATCTGTGCATGTTTTATTTGTGCTTGATGTTGCTGATCTTGTGGGTGTGGGAAAAAAATGTTTGTATGACGGAATATATGTTAGTATGGTTGATCTGCATATTTTATCGCTGCTTGATTTTTGTTGCTGGCCATTATTTTTCGCTGCTTGTTCTGTGCTGGGGTTGGAATTAGGGAAGATGTTGGGTAAACCGCAAATGGAACTGCGGTTAACGGCCGTCGCACTACGAAGTGCGGATATGGTGGCGCCGTAGTTGGATCTGCGATTGCTAGCAACCGCAGGTGGATCTGCGGTTGTTTTATGGGGGTGCATGGTTTTGGTTCTGTGTTGTCCGCAGTACGATTTGCGGCTAGGGCGAAACGAAGTACGATCCGCAGCTAGGGTGAAACGATATGTTGGGTTCAGTTCCTGATCTAAAAATTTTTCATACTAGTTATAAAATGAAATCCAATCATATATTACATTCATACTCTTGTTAAGAAACACTCCAACCTCGCATATGAAACGATAAACATGTTGAAGATTTGTTTGGTCCACTACAAAAAGAGACGATAAGCATTCGAGAACCAGAAGGAGAGAAATGGCGTATGGATGTTGTTGCCGGTGGTAGTGGGTGGTGGCTAAATCCATGGGATTGGGATGCTGCTACTCTTCCTCAACTGCTAGGACCAAGACAAGTCTGAGTTTTCGTCTTCGTCTTCGTCTTTGTTCTCCTCCTCGTACTTGTGATTGAATGATATTATAGAAACTCCTTACTAGTCAATGCATATGCACTGTTAACTCATATACATGTCTGTTTCTACGCTTTGAGGGGAGTATGTGAGTGAGCTAACAATAGTCATAATACAAAAGAAAAGTATTGAGAAGAGTAAACATTATGTATTTTTAATTTTGTTTATTTGTTGAGTTAGGTTTAATTGTTAGGTTTAATGTTAGGGTGCAAATGGGAGTGGAGGCGAGAATGAAATGCAGCAACCAAAATGAGAGAAAGGAAGGGTGGTGTAGGATTTATTTAGAAATGATTATATTAAAGAGTGAAAGCAGTCAAGGATTCTTTCTCCAAAATCTATACAAATTCTGACAGGAAAGTTTATAAAAGTTAGAGGTGCAGCCTGATACAAGTGAGGTGAAGGGAGAACCTCTCAACATGTTATCAAGAGCAGTTCTCCTTGCACCTCACCAACTTCGTCCTGCACCTCCTAGAATATTTTAATTTAAAAAAAAAACTGAAAAAGCTGACCCATGCATTGAAAAAAGCAAAGTCTACATTCCTTTTCCCACTGTCGCATTTCACATCTCAAAAATCCTATACTCCCTTCTTCTTGAATGGAGTAATGAATAAATTTGTTTGTATGCATCCTTATGGTGATAGTTGTATGATCTCTCTCTCCTTCTCAAAGTTAACTTTTAGTCCTAACAGGCAACATAGACATAAGTAGGCCAATGTATTCTCGAAAACATTTTCTTTTGGTTTTTGAAACGCATTGGAATCCCTACACAGAATAATTATTCAATAAGCATTTATAGTATATACTATTTCAATATATTACTACTGTAAACAATATGTACCAATGAATTTTTAATATTTTGTGCTAATAATATTTTAATGTATTATTCCTTGTTTGGGATAAGAAGGGAGAAAGAAAGAGTCAATCTTCTTGTTTCATCGTTAAAAAAGGGATTCTATATAAATTCCAAGATGATTGATTTTACCTACTGCTACTATAATCAGAACACAATCTTTACTTTTGTGCTCTTATAATGATCATACTCCATCTTTACACTAATGAAGGCAAACGAAAAGCCAGTGTCGACAATCTGATGGCCATGAAGGCGTAATACCAATGAACTCCATGTCAGTTGACATGCAAGGCTCAATAGGGGGATTTTCCACCATGATGGGGGCTCCTACGATGTCGATGACTCGTCAAATTTCAACCGACAAGGTGCCAGGGAGGGAGGTTGTAGATTAACAAAGGAAGGTGTATGCCACTCTTGCTCGGGCTTGGAAGGATGACATTGATGCAGGAAATTTGGTGTCATCAATGGTTGAATTGTTTGGCGAAAGGGTGTTAGAACTTCCTCTGTCGCACCTCGCGAAATCAGCTAACAACAGTCGCATCTCCCAAGTGCAGCTTTCCTCAGCCGCATCTGCCAAGGGCGGTCTGCTCAAGCACCTCCTACGAAATCGACTAACCGCATCTCCCAAGTGTGGCCTTCCTCAGCCGCATCTTCCAAGTGCGGCCTCCTTCATCAGTAATTTCAAATTTTTTTATAATATTAAAATTTAAAATTTAAATTGATAATGTCTATTTAAAATAATAATTAATTTATCCAATTTGAATTTATGTTTAAAATTATTGTAAGTATGTATTTTCTTGTATTACACCTTTGTATATGAAATATAGCTTTGGATGGAGAATATTTTTTTGTTTCAAAAGTTAAAATTTCTGTTTAAGTATGATTTTACATAAAATTAGGGGAAATGATTTTTATAAAAGCTATAGCCTAAATGTTGTGTAAGTTTCACTATAATAACAATACATTATAATTTAAAATATGAAGTTGAAGTTGTCAGCATTAGTAAAAGAGTATGTTAATATTTACATATATTAAATTATTGAATTATATATCATGATAAATATAAAGTTGCAAATAATTATGTTATTTTACAAATAATTTAATAATTAACTTTATACAAATATAAAATCACTTTCATTAATATAAAATAATAACTATCTTCTGAACGTGAATAGAAACGTTAATTTTATATTGTGAATAGATAAATATTTTTATTTCTTAAAACTATTCAGATCCCACATCTGAACACAATAGACACTATAATTTCCAGTCCATTATCATTTCAACATTTTTATTATGTATTGTTTTAATATTATGTTATGCTTTTTTTTCAAATTCACAAATGATTAATTATATATCTTCAAAATATTGATTTGAGTTAAGATCTATATGTTGAAGTTTTCTTCTACATTAAGATTTTAAATTTACCAATTTTTTATAACAATTAATTTGAAAAACAAAAACATAGAATAGAGAGGACATTTGCCACTTTATGTAACAATGCCTTTAACATTTTTATTTGTTTGTCAACTAGATTTTGGACTTTGTTTCCCAAATATTAAAATAGATTTTAGGAATTTCTTTCCTACATAAAAGTTCAGTGATATTATACTATAGGGAAAAAATATAGGGACTAAATATTTAGGAAAATTGGAAAAGTTAATTTCAAAACATTAAATCTTAGATTATGAAGTATTTAGCATACAAAATTCGATGTGGAAACTTTGATTAACTTAATCCTAAAACATGAATCGAAAGATTTTTTTTAACCGTGAAGATTGTAAAGAACTGATTGAGTATTTATAAAATTACATAAGGTTTTATAAAATCATATAGATATATTTTATTAATTAATAAAAAATTAAATTATAAATAGGTTTCATTACATAGAGTTTAGATGAAAATATTATTCATTAAAGTTTTCAGACTAAAAAATTCACGTAAATTTGTCAGAGTTTCAAATTCATAAGAGTTTATTCGATAATAATTTATATAAATAATATTAATTCACAAAATTATATAACTTAGAAGTAATTTAAATAAATAAGTTAACTTTTCTATTGTTATTATTAATATCTATCATATATGCATTTGAGTTACTTTCAATTGAATTTGAATAATTACCAGACATTTGTGTTTACTATAAAATTTCAAAATAAAAAATAATATAAGTGCATAGGTTCAAAAGGGTTTATAAATTTTGTTCACAATGTTAATAAAAAAATAGTCTAAGTGTAGAGGGACAAAAGGCTAATAAAAGTTTGTTTCACAGTGTTTATAAAGTAAGTAACAAAAGATATTAACCTCATGACACAAATACTCGGAAAAAAAAAAACACAACAGACAGCGAGCGACAACAACTTTAAATGACGATGACTAACAGTAATAGTGAGGAATGACGCCAAGTTGAGAACAGAGTATCAGAGCTTGGAAATGTAATAGGTGAGGGAAGAAGAAATGTTCTGCTCTCTCTATATTATGGGCCCAAAAATTCTCTTACTTGGGTTGGGTGGTGATGTCGATCCATATTAAGTTAGACTTTATTTTTTGGTTTAATGTCTCAATAGGTCCTTATTTTCGTCAAAAATTTTAAATAGGTCCTTTTCTTTTTCGGCGTCTCAATCAAGTCCTTATTTTTTTAAAACTGGATCAAATAGGGCCTTTCCGTCAAATTGAGATGATGCCGCTAAGAAGGGTATGTTGACCGTGTAGTTTTTTATTACGTGGTATTAAAAACGTGACTGAATTGTATTTTTTTAATTTTTAAAATAAAAAATGAAGTATATTTTGTATATTTCATTTTTCAATTAAAAAATGTCACGTAATAAAAAACTACACTGTCAGCATACCCTTCTTAATGACGTCATCTCAATTTGACGGAAATGTCCTATTTGATTCAATTTTACAAAAATAAGGACTCAATTGAGACGCCGAAAAAGAAAGAGACCTATTTGAGATTCTGTATGAAAATAAGAACCTATTCAGACATTAAACCATTTACACCCCAATGTTTGTACTTCCATAAAGTGTTGAAAAGATTTAAAATATTTTTTCTTTCAATGTTTAGATCGCGACATTTGAAAATATTTTTTAAATATATTTTAGATTATGTAATCATGAAATTTATAATATTTCAGCTACACAATATATGAAAACGTATTTGGTTCGATCTAGAATAAATTATTTAATTTTGCAACTCAAAATACCTCTTAACTCATTAACGATTTAAATCTTGCCTACACTCATAGAGGTACAAGAAGAAAGTAAGGGGTGTAAATAAGAAATTCGCAGGTACCTTTGTTTAGTTTACTTAAAGATCAAATTGAATGCTATTGTCTATCAAAGATTTATGTTTCTAAGAAATTTGGCAAGACAAATGGTAAGAACTGTCTATATCACTTTGTAGAGAGAATGCAATTTGAATTTTGCAAGAGTACATGATGGGAATCTCTCTTCACAGTGAAATCAAAAATCTATACTCATTTCAAAATAATTCTCTAAATCCTGTTGTTCAGTTCTTGACGATGAGTGGCTCCTTTACGTCCTCCCACTCATTCAACCTCTTTTCTGCTTCCTCAACCTAATACACCAAAATTTCCATCACAAATTATTAACAGATTAATTACAGTGGAATGCAAGGTCTACAAATTCTGTAGCTTTTCTCTCACCTCTTTATTCCAATCAGTTCTAAATGTGACCCACATCAAAATAATTGTTTGCAGAACCGTGCCACCAAGCATTCCCAACCATATTCCCTGCATATTTACAGCATTGAGAGTTATAAAATGAAAGATTTTGGGGAGTTTGAAATAGAATAAATATACCTTTGCATTGAGTTTGAAATAGAAACCCATAACAGCACCCAATGGAATGCCAATTCCGTAATAGCAACCAACGTTTACGTAGGCAACAAAAGTTTGCCATCCACATCCAACAGCCACCCCTTTTCATAAACAATGCATGCATTATAAGTTTAAAAAATTCTTAATTGAAGTATTGTTTGTTATGTGATGTGATAAGTGAGAGTTGCAAATGGTGATACCAGACAAAACAGGTTGAATGCCGTTGAGAACAATGGAAAGGGCAAGGAGGGGACAAAGATCTGAGACCGCAGCAGCCACCTCTTCGCCTTCAGTGAAGGCATAGCTAAGGACATCTCTTAGCGACAAAATCACCACTGCTATAATAACTGATATTATGAAAGATATCACTGTCACTACCACCACAGAAAATGAAGCTGATTTTGGATTTCTTGCTCCTAGCTCGTTGCTCACTCTTACACTGCAGTAATTAACGTATAATAATCAAAACCCACCCAATCCAAAACCAAAGAATCAAATTCAAAACTCAGTTGTAATCAAACCTTGCAGCTGCGTTAAATCCAACTGAGATCATGAAAACCCATCCCGACAGTGTGGTGCTGCAATAAGAAATTACTGTTAGTATTTGCAGAAAAGTAATCTTATTTTTATTAGCTGTTTGAAAGATTTTTATAAATAAATGAAATTTCATGTGGTTGGTGACGCATGAAATTTCAACGCTTATCCTGACACTAATTATTTCTCATACAGATTTTTCCCCTAAGACCAGTTGAAAGGACAGCAATAATATATACAAACAAAGATCATAAAAGTGTGACAGTTAAGACAAGAAAATCAGACAGTAATTGTTTTTTATGGACCACAAAAGCTCAAAAAGGAAAGGGAAAACTCTAAACTGAACAACCAGTTCATTCAAGAATGGTATGAGACTGCTTTTGAAACGCAACTTATCATGCTACTTTTTTTAAATACCCATCGTTCACGTTAAAGGAGGCGACGCCAACTGTCGTTTTCCTTTGCCTTCTATACAAAACACAACAATCCAAAAAGATAAAAAGAAAAAAAAAAGGCACTTAACTTTCCACCGAAAGAAAATTAAAAATCAGTTTATCAATTATCTTATAAATTTTCAATAATATAATATTTTTAAATTTTGTTTGAGACTATTTTTGATAAATATTTATTTTGAAAAAGTATATATTAATGTTTTTAAAAATTGAGGAAAAGTGAAGCACAAACAAACCATGCAGGAAGGCAAGAGAAGTCATGTAATTTTTAAGTTAAAAATTATTTATATAATTAATTTTCACATGAATTTGTTATTTAAGTTTTCAAGAAATAAAGATAAAAAAATTAATTTTTATTTATAAACAATTAATAACTTTTTGTAGTTCCTTCCTTTTTTGAGAGGTACACTTGGATTATCGTTTTCCTGATTATTATTTTTTTCTTTTCTATAAGACTCAATACATGATAGACACTGAAAGGCTTGCCTTAAGGATAAACTATAGTTATATATTTTAAAAAAACAAAACTGTTTATGTACTTAATAAAATAAATAATACAAACAAGAAAAGATGAATGTACCAAAAAGAAACAAGAACATGGAAATAATCATGTTAAAAAATATAAAATATATGGTATTTAGTTTACATAAAAACTAAAAAAAGTTAAGAGAATATTGAATTATGTCGTGTTTAAAATGGAAGTTTAAAGTTTTGTGATTTCATAGTTTTAGGTGACTAAACTTAAAAAAGCCATGATTTAATAATTTAAGCAAGATTTGATGATGTAATAAATAGAATAATAAAATTGAATGAACACAGGATGTGTCGTCACTGTTATTAGTGACACCAAACACGTATCTTTCTTTCTGCAATATTATATACATTAGACCAATTACAAGTCATGTCAGCAGCTACAAAACAAAGCATTGATTCATACTTCTTTTAGTAGTCAAAAACATATACATCACCATTTTTGTTTTTAACCAATCAGGTGCTGTTCCGTGTGCCCCTCAGCTTTGATTATTCTTTTCAAATTAGAGTTCTACTCAAATTCTTCCTTTTCTTTCATATTTATCTTATACTCCAACACAATACAATATACACTGAACTTGTATCATACTTTCTATAAAGTAGTATTTCTAATCAAATTATTCATTTTTATAATAATTTTCTCAATAAGTTTTATTAAGAAATTATAATCTTTTATAAAGCTGCCTAATGTTTGGCTGGAACCTTCCTACAACACAATCTAGATAATAGATTCTATTGCCTAAAGAATAACCTACAGACGAGACTCTGTGCCAACTTTCCTACTCACTCAGAATAGACCCGTTCCGAAAAAAAAATGGTTTTAAAAAATAAATTTTAAAACAATCATTATAAAAAAAATCAATATATTTTATCATGGTCAGGAAAATCAGGAGCATTGGTCAGATTAATTTTGTAGATCAGAAAATTTATAAAAAGGATGTGATGCAAGTTTTATTACTATTAAGATATATGAACATTAAAGAAAAAATAGAAGTTGATGAAAGATTAAAGTAATTATTAGCGTTCTTTTTTTTTTTGTTAATATAAAGAAAAAAAATGGAAAACATTGAAAATAATTGTGGTAATGGCGAAAAATAAAACTGATAAAACCTAATTTGAAAGAGTAATGAAGAGAGAATGAGACTAACCAAATGGAAAGGGAATCGAGAGCCAACTCAGGCTGAGGAAGCAACCCCGCGAGCAGCACCAGAATCTGGAAGTACCACGTCTCTAGGCAGAGCATAACGGCGGAAGCCGCCGACAGTTTGAAAAACTCCGGCAACCCCGAAAACGCTTCGAAGGTGAAGCCGCCCCAAGTCTGCTTGCACCGCTCGCTCTTCACGATGTAAACGAACTGCGCCAGCACGATGACCCACCAGGAGAGACTGAGCACGAGCGAGGCGCCAAACAGGCCCATCCCCAGCTTATTCACCGCCAACCAACTGAACACGAGGTGGAACACGAGCGTGGCGCATGAAATGTACGAGCTCGGAGCCACGATGCTCTGCGCCTGGAGAAACTTCTGGATGGGGAAGTTCACGGCGTACGCGAAGATCTGAGGGATGAGCCCGTACACGAAAAGCGCCGCCGCCGACGCGATTTGCGGCGACTCGCCGAGAAACAGCAGGATTGGTTCCGCTAAGACGTAGATTACGGTTAGCAGAACGCCCGCGAGTGAGAGCAGCACCGTGGATCGTTGCAGGTAGACACCTAACATGTGGAATTTCTTCGCCCCGTACGCCTGTCCGCACAGCGTCTCAACGGCACTTCCCATACCCAACTGTTACAATTATTTGGAAAAGAGGAGTGAGTTATTATATTCGAAATGAGGTGAAATAGAATTAGGGTTTGTAGAGTACCATGAGACCATAAGCGAAGATTTGGATGCCATTGTTTCCGAGGGAAGAGGCGGCAAGTTCGAGGTTACCGAGATGGCCGGAGAAAATTTGTGTGGACATAGACATGACATAGTTGATGAGGTAGACGATGACAGCAGGAGCAGCGAGGTGAAAGAGGAGTTTGAACTCGATCCATGTTGCCGGACCAATACGCTTGGAGTAAGGGATGCTGGTGTCTGTGAGTAGGTTCTCGAGTTCATACTGTGACCCGTGTCTGGAACTGAAAGATCGAGAAAAAGAAGGTTGTTGCGGTAACGATTCTTCTGGTACTGCCAATGGCTCGTTAACCTCCTTCTCCGCCGATTGAGAATCCATTTCCGCTACCTTCTTTCTTTTCTCTCTCACCCTCAAAACGCTGTTTCCAAAATCACCTTCAACCCTGTTATATACTAAAACTTCCTATTTTGTTTACATCCTAAATTCACTTTAATTCAATAATTTATTATTAATGTGATATGCAATGCAGATTTAAATCAGCTTAACTTTCGTATCCCACACGCACAAAAAGTCCTTTCTGCCCCCTCTCTAATTTTATATTTCATTTTCCTTTTTTAAATTCGTCGTGTTCATCGTGATGGGTAAACAATATCAAATCACTTCCTTTGTTTATTATTAATAATAATAGTTAATTTATTTAAATTTATTTTAGTTTTAAGAGGGTTAAAAAGGGATTTAACTTAAGAACATGAAGATGAATGTAAATATATATAATAATGAATTAGGTTAACATAATTGATTACTTTCTTTCTTCTTACCAAGAATCTTTTTTTGATGAGATTTTATAATAGATGATCATGATATGTGTGTGTGTGTTATTTTTTTTTAATTGGTTTTGGTAAAGAAATAATAAAAAATGTGTTTTATTTTTTTAATTGGTTGGATGTATTAAATGATGAGATTTGTAGCAGGTAGATGTAGACTTGAGAGATTGCACATGGTAGTTGAGGACCATACACTTCATCGTAGGGGTTGCTAGTATCATTACACAATTATTATTTTTAAATAATTTCAATGTCAATCTTTTTCATTCTTTTCTAACATTTAATAATTTTTTTTGTTGATTCATTTAAATTATTTTATATTTTAAAAAAATAAGTTATTTTCACTCACAACACAAATTCCTCACACGGCCATCCTTCCTCGACTAATACCAAAGTATTACCATTTCAAAACGCTACAAAAACAAATGAATTCTGAAATTGTTTCCATTCAAAATTTACTATTGATTAGAAAAAAATTGTTAATTTTAATATACAATATTAAATAAATGTATAAAGTCTATTAATTATAATTAATTTATTAACTTCATCATCTAAAGTCTGTAATAAATATTTTTATCCGGAATAATTCTATAATGATTATAATATCAAATTTGAAGCTTATTTGGAAAAAATGTTAAAATTTTCAATGTAATTAAGTTAAACATTTAATCAAAATGTAATTAATATATTAACTTAATGAGTTGTTAGAAAATGCCGATGATGAAAATTGAAATTTAAGTATGATTTACATTATTATGCCAGTTAATACTTTAAATAGAAATTTAATGTTAACCAATAAAAAATATAAATACTATGGTAATAAATTAATTTTATGAATATTTTTTATATCTGGTAGGAATTTTATTAATTATAACAAACTTATTATAGTATTATATTTTTTATTAATAAAATATTTTTTAATATGTAAAATGATTATTGGTAATTATTATTATGTTTTCATATTTATTTCTGTGTAACATTATTTACTGTAAACTGTCACATTTAAAATGACAAAATAAATAATTTGAATAAATATTAAAAACACATTACATTATCATGTTTCTTTGACATATATTCTACGGATAATAACTATGGTTTTGAACAAAGACTGTAATTATGGCAAAAAATCATAAAGTTAGTGTTAGGTGACGACCTTTAGAAATCTTATTCTTTCTAAATTTGATATGTTGTTTACACATTAATGCAAACATATTAAGGACCTGAAAATGCTGTTTTTAAATTCTTTCACACAACTTCAAGAAACATCTAACATTCAAAAAGGGTCAAACTAATTACGTGTTCCATAATTCTGAAAATTTGAAGTTACCTACTTTGACAAGGTATTCTTATTAATCTTTTTTTTTTTATCGTTCGGTTCTTTAACATAAATTCTGCAACGAATAACTATGGTTGCAATAAATTAAGTTTCCATCACCTTATAAAAGAATGTTGTTAATTTACTTAAATAATCAACTCTTTTTGGTATAACTTTTTTTAGTAGTTTCTCTATGAAATTATGAACCTGAAAATGGTTTCTTTACGTTACATCACTAATAAAAGCAACACCTAATATTCAAATGAATTAAATCTCTTATAAAATAATTTACTTATTTCACCAAGTTCTTTTATAAATATTATGATTTTTTTATGATAATATCAAGGATTGAAAATTAATTTTATTAAATTTACTAACATCATACAAAAAAAATTTATATATTATCATGGTCATTATCGTCATTAATAACATATATGTGTCAATAAATTCTGCTTATCGAATAGAAATTCATCAATGAAATGGTCATCAATAAAATTTACCAATGATTATATGCATTCATCGGTAAATGCGTGATAAGGTCTCCTTCTTTCCTTTCTTTCTTGTTTACTTTATTCTTCCTTACTATGGAACGACAATCGTGTTAGCACTATCGATCCATTTCATTTTCATCATTTGGGTCTCATTCTTTTTTATTTGTCTTTCTCCTCTATCACCTCCTCCGCCTACATCTCCTTCTCTAACTCAAGCTACCATTATAACTATCACCAATAGTCATCGACATCACCAACAATTCTCATCGACAAGCCTCCATCTTACCATCAACCACCTCCTTTTACTCTTCCTTCTTCTCCTTTTCTCCTTTTTCTTTTTTTCTTCTTCTTACTCATTTCCCTTAATATAATATAAAACTCCAACACATTAGATAGAAAATTTGTCGCATAAAATGTTTACGAATTTAGTGACAAAGGTTGATTGTCCGTAACTGTGATGATGAAAACAAAATTATTCGTCAGTAATTGTGATTTTAAGTTATCAATGAAACTTTCCAACAAATTTTACAAACTCATTTCATTCTAACAAAATTATTTGTCAATAAATTTAAATGTAAAATTTGTTGGTAACATCGCGAGTGAGTTAGAGTTTACTGACATATTACTGGTGGTCATTGATAATATTTCATCAATAATAAACGAAATTCTTGTAATTGTACTATACCAATAACAACTATGATTTAAAAAATTAAACTCTGAAAAAAAAATGAAATCAATGCTAGCAACTTAAGAATTTGATCAATTAATTTAATCTAACTAATATTGAAATTTACTAGAAAAACTTGTACAAAATGAAATTTAATAATGCTACTAATCAAAATATTTTTATTTTTTATCATTATTTTATCCCTAATAATACTTTTAACATTAAAAAAGATTTTACACATTTGATAATGTAAATTAGCTTAAAATTATTTAATTTATTACGTAAATAATTTAAATTTTTGTTTATTAAGAATTACTTTATATATGAAAATTTATTTTAATTTTATTCATTCATATGCATAAGACTCTAAATATCATCTATTAAGAAAGAGACAATTATTACAATTATCAATAAGACATAACATTCACAAGCTAAGAATCATGTCTTAATAATGCAATAATAATTTTTTTGGCACAAAGAACTTTCCAAGAATATCATGTGTAACAAGGACACGTTTAGAAACTCCAAATTGTTCAAAAGATCTTATTATATAAATGCTTATGTGAATTGATTTACCACACTATACCATATTTACATTTTTATAACTAATGAAGGTTGAAAAACAGTTATTTTCATATGTCATTTTAGACCTAATTACGCCCTTTACTACTTGGAATGAGCTTAGAATCAAGCAAAACTCAATAAATGAGTCTGTAGAGAGACAAAAGCTATTTTTAGTGATATTATGCTTGTTTTGCATTGTTTTGTAGCTATTTTGAGAAAATGAAGAATGAAGTTGAAGATACAGGTCGTAGACTCAAGAAAAGAGAAGAAAAATGAAGATTTGAAGAGTTGACGCACCGCCCGGCGGCACACTTAAATCGTCGGGCGGTCCAGGGCGAGGAGTAGGCATGGCGATTGACGCTGGGCGGCCTTGAGGGAAACCGCCGGGCGGTGGCGGTTGCCGCCGGGCGGTTTGGAGGATTATGGGAAACCGCCGGGCGACACACTTAAACCGTCGGGCGGTGGCTCGCTGGGCCTGGGCCTGTTTTCTGATGCGCTCCTCACCTATATATACCCCTATTGCGAGTTCAGAGTTATTCTTTTGACAGGGGAGAACGGCCAGACCTAATTTTTCTCTCTGGAGAGGATCTCTTGGATGCTTAGGCTCCTTTTCATCTTTTCTAGGGTTTGCTCTTCCATTCTTCTTCCATTTTTCATCTAGCTTCACCATGTCTATGGTGAACTAAACCCTATTGTTGTTGGGGGAAACAATNTAATNTTTTGATACTCTCTTTTATTGAAACTCTTGATTATTTATATGNTCTCCATATGTTTTGATTGATAATTGTTGGGTTATCATCTGTGCTTAAGGCCTTTATCGTTTAACTCATTCAATAACTGATGTTTGTCTTTATTGATATGGGGACGTACAGTAATGACATGAACTGGTGAGTAATTTCTTGATTTTGCAATACCACCTAGGGATAGGGGTAGGACGATCAATTGCGCTAACTTCTGTTTATAATGCGGTATTAATTGCTAGGGGAGGCTAGGGATAGCAAGCCAGTAGTTAATATTAGGCTTTTTTCGCCGAGGGATCGAGTTAAGGAGAGGCTAAGAAAGTCGCATAACAATTAATTAATCAAACTAATATTCAAGAGGAGTAGATAAGAGAGAGCGGATTAGATGAAATTGTAAACCCCCAACAACATCCATTCATCCATTGTTTTCTTTTGTCAATTGAATCAACTTTATTTTGCATGTTAATATTTTTGTTCTCAAATCCAATTTATTAATTTTTATTTTCAAGTCTTATTATTTTAATTCACGCGAATGAGAAAGTCATTCAAGTTTCTTGGGAAAATGATACTTGGTATTACCATTTATATTACTTGTACGATTTGGTACACTTGCCAATTTGTCAACAATAACCCATTCTAGTACCTAAAATTTATTGTGGGAATGAATATATTGTAGAAATGAATTTATTGTGGGAATGACATCTCAAAAGTGTAAATGATCATAAAGTTATTTTGGAAATGAATGTCAAAAGTGATATACCTAAAATCATGAACTAAAGTAGAAATAAATACATTTTCAAAAAGAATGAGAATGATACTCCAATATATTTATTTCAAAACTATGATAAGGATGACAAAAAGGGTTAAATGTGACAGGTCAACTCATCAGACCAAAAAAGGCATATTGAAACAACATTTTCAACCCGGGAGTATGAACCAACAAGGTCCGACAAGCCCAACAGTCCGACAAGTCAATCCTACAAATCAATCGAGTCAGTCTGCTAGTTTGGCTTCATTAAAAAAAATTAGAACTCGTGTCGTGACACTTCATATTAACATAGCTAGACACCCCATCCGATGTTTGATACAACTCGACTAAGGTCTGATACAGCTTGACCGAGATATGATAAAGCTCAACCAAGATCCGAAACAACTTAGATGACAACCTTTAAATACCGAAATCACCCTAGCAGGCCGTCATCAACTCATCTTCATGTAAAAAATAAAAAATATCAGCTCATTTTCATGTGATATTAGATTTTCGATGACAGAAAAAACAAGAGGACCAACCTGCCAACCTATCAACAAGGCAGATTGGATTATAAAGTTGAACCAGCTTTCAATAGGCAGGATAACCCGCCATGTCCTTTTTTAGTGGTGTAATGTCACACCAGATTTAAATGGATAGGGTTGATCCATTTTACCATACCTAATCTTATTGTTTGCATACAAATTTTAGAATGATACCCAACATTAACAATATTTGTGATATATAAAATACAATTCTAATAATTACTTGGTAACCAAGTAAAAGCACTATACCATATTATAAACAACATATGTGAAGAAAAATGTCTTTATGAAGAATTACATAAACTCTTTTCTTTATCTTTCATTAATAGGTTCGAATTAGAGATTTGTATAAGAAAATTAATTCAAAATGTGTGACTTTTGTATATGGATTCATATTTGCTGATAAAAAAAATGACTTATGTACCACTTTTACTTATTTAGTGTCACGAAAAATTGTCATTAAATCAACATTATCCACCACACTAACATGATATCGATTAAAAGATGGTAAGATCCTAAAGAGATCACAAAATTAAAGTTAAGTTTTTAACCTATATCACATGTTAAATTAAAGCTTATCCATTAATATGTTGAGAAAGAAAAATAAATGTATTAATTTACAATCACAAAATGGTGAGATAAATGCAATTTTGAGTTTATCTTAGTAAATTATCTAAGAATATGGTTCTTTATCTACATAACATATTATAATATGAAAAAAAAAGGAGAGATTTTTTTATCAAATGACTTGGTGATCATTAGAATTTCTTACTATGTTTATTCTTTAATGTTATTTTCTTTATTGTTTTACCATTTTCATTATCATTTTCACATCTTATTGTTGTTATCGTTAGGTAATGCATGTTTTAAAAGATTCATTTAGATCACTAAATTTATTACATTAAATTTCATATTTTACCATAAATAATTTTTACTTACACAAAAAAAAAAAGAAATATAACAATAATCTCATAAAAAAATTTAAATTCATATGCTTATAGTTAATATTTTATCAACCAAGTGTTTATGTTTAAATTTACCTTTTTATTCATCTATAAGTAAGCATTCTATTATATCAATTTATTAGAAATAACAGACTAAATTCATATAATAAAAAGCAGAGTTTGAAATTAAATATTTAGAGAATGAATTCCCACTGATGGTGTAATGGAGAAAAAGAAAGTTCAGAAATTGAATCTCTGATGCTGAAATGTTTTTGAGTGCAGCTACTTTCTAATCTTTGAAAAGCTGCTATTGGATTTTTCTTTTTATCTTTTATTTCTTTATGAAACTGTGTTCTACGTCAACTAATTTCTCAGGTATATGTACCACAGAGTACCATGGGAATACTGGTCCTCACCTTTTACAAAATTATATATTTTTAACATTATATATATCTATAATTAACTTTAATAAAAATATATTATTTTTCTCTAATGTACCTAATAATTTTACATAATTTAAGAGTTTATATCAAATATTAAATTATATATATATATGTATATACGGTGATTAATGTACATGGTAGAATAGGATCATACACTAGTTGACATGTAATAACTGTAGGGAAAACTTGTCGTCAGGTATTTCCGACATTGGTCCCTTCAATATTAATTTTTTTATAATAAATTTTTGATGTTTTAATTTTCAATAAAAATTAGTCTAATTAATTTTCAAACTTTATAAATACATAATTAATTTAATTTTAATAATAGGAGTGGTTGATTCCAACCACTAAAATTTAGGGTAAGTCAACTGTTATGTCATATTGTATTAAATGAAGTTATGCCACCTAATGCATGGCTTTATGGGTATCGTACCAGATTCATTAATTAAGTTGTATTGCGACAACTAAGATCGCTCTACACATCCAATCTAACATTAATTACTCTAATCATTCACACAACTCAAATCCAATATAGCCAGTGAGATTTGCTTTCTTCATGTTTCATGCATAATCAATGTAATTATAAAATAATTAGGGTTTAACTTTGGCCTTAAGTAAACCTGTTTGTAATTTTTTGATCTCCAACTCAAACAAAGAAATAAATATAATGAAATTTTTTTTTAACAATTTTTTATAAATATGTTTTAAATATATTTTTAGAAAAATAAATTTAAACATACTAATAAAATAATAACATAACACGTGCTCTATTATAAAAAATTATTAAAAAGATTGTTAAGATATTAATATCCAAATATAATTCATCTTGTTACGCAATCAGTGACGCTACTTTTCCTTACCCTGACATTAGCCACAGATTCTTTTGTTCTCGTACAACAATTTGCATACTAAAAATTCTACAAAAAAACATACACGAGGAAAATGTGCGTATATACCTTATGTTTTATTTTTCTCACACTTTATTCTATTTCTTGTATTTCCCATTTATTTTTTTATTTATTTATTTTCAATTTTATCTCGATGTTAATAAATGTTTCATTTTTTTTCCTTCCTTCACTTTAAATAGATGTAATTCTCTCTTGAATTTAATTTCATTTTGTACTTTCCGTTTGACTTAGCACGTGAGTTTCAATTGGTGACAATCTTAATACAACATGGCTAATTAATAATAGTGTTTAGTGAGAGTTTAAAACTGTGGTTGCTTATTTCCTTCGTCATTTTAAATCAATTTGGACATAAAAGGACAGAGTGAGATTACACTAAAATAAAAGAATAAAAAAATGTTTGTATATAACTTCACATTTGAAAAGACATTTTCTAAACGTTAAATAAAAGAAAATAAAAATATGAAGTTCATTGCTAATATTTTTAATGTTGTTTTTAGTTGAGTTTTAGGTTAGAGATTTTATATTGATTAAAGATAAAATAAATTTATAACATATAATTGTAAAATTTTTTATAACTTTTATAAGATTGATTTAGATTTAAATTTATTAATTTTTAAAATAATATTAAAATCATTTAAAAATCTACTATAAAAATTATTAATAATTATATATATATATATATATATATATATATATTGATAAAAAAATATTAGATATCTCATTTTAAATTTACAAATTTTATAAAAATGGTACAAGTTTCACCTGGAAGTAAGTTTTATAAGATGAAATTAAATTTAAAATTTACTTTCAAAAATTACACTAATTATAATAATATTAAAAAGGTTTTTAACATATTTTAAATCATATCAAAATCACTATACACTATAATATAAATAAAATAAAATAATTCGTATAGAATCCAAATTTAAAAGCATCTTGGTTAGTGCAAAGGAGAGGAGTGTTTGGAATCAGTCATGTCTTAATTAATTACACAAATAAGTACTATTCAAATCAGAAATTAATTATATAATTAAACATTAATAATTACATTTCTTAATCAGTGAGTTCGTCTTATTCTTTTTATTTAAAGCAACACTAATAAGTTTTATTTGGAGTCAAATTTAATGATTATTAAATATATATATATATATATATTTTTAAATAATTAAAAAATAGTTAAAGAAAATGGGGTGCCACTAATTTTCGGCACGAAAGAAGATCTGTCCATAATTTCTAATGGCGTCGTAGTTATGTATCCAACTCATTGAAAGAGACAAGATCTTACATATAATTGCTCTTCTGACGGAATCAATGACGCATTTTCTCTCTCTTACTACAACACTATAAGCCAAATATGGCTTTCCCGCACCCATATTTTCATTTTATTTAGTATAAAGATATTTTAACACTCAAATTCTAATAAATGTTTGACACCATATACGTGTTATAAGTTAATTGGTATGTGTGTTTCAATTTTTTTAAATATTAAACACACGGACCAATTGACTTATGACACGTGTTCGATGTCAAAACTTTGTTAGAATTTGGATGTCAAAGTATCATTATCCATTTATTTATTATATTTCATACTAATCTCTTTAAAATATGAAGAAAAAACAAATTTAAAACATTATTATATTATAATATTTCATATTTCTTTTTATTCGTACCTTGGAAAGATAATATCATCAATATGATTTTAATAAATTTTAAAAAAGAGGAGATTAATATATTAATTTATCCTGTTAGTGCACACTGAATTAAAATGTCTAACCTACCTCCATAATTTTTCTGACAAGCAAAACCACACAATCCATCTGAATTTTCGACCGTACGTTAAAGTTTTTTTCTTTAAATTAATTATATTATGTGAACCAAATTTGAGCATACATAATTTCATTCATTTAAATAATGCAAGGTGTAAGGAATTTTTGTAACCATAATTAATGTATTCTTAAAAAATATGATAACTTAAATTGAATTGTTAGTAAAGGTTTATATCTAAGCTATTCAATTATTCGACCTATCAATTTTATGTTAAATTGATCCACTAATTTTTCATCATAAAGTTGATGAATTCAACAATAATATTATGATTAATGTAATAAATTGGCAAATGCAAACCATAAATCAAACAGAGAAACTAATTTATCATGAAAGTGATAGATTCAAGAAAAAAAAACACTGTTGACCCTACAAATATACGTCGTTATGATGTTGGAAAAAAAAGTTCCGTATGAAATGTTTCATGCGACCTTTTTGAAGTTCAAAAGTTACTTTAAAACATAATTTTATGTAAGAAAAAAATTTAACGGCTGAAAATAAAACTACAAATTTTTTTACACTGGAAATTACAAGTCTCAAACATGGTATTAAATAGCATTAAATATGTTTTTAGTCTCTATATTTTGGAAAGATTTTTGGTTTTAGTCTCTATTTCAAACTAAGCTACAATTTAGTCATTTAACTTTAAAAAACTTTGGTTTTAGTCTTTTTAACCAAATTTTTTTAACTTTATTTACTGTTTTAAATGTGTCAAACAGTGTAAACAATCCACATGTTATAATGAAACATGCTTGAAACAGGGTAAAAAAGACTAAAACCAGAGTTTTCTAAATTTAAAAGACTAAATTATACCTTAGTTTGAAAGATGGACTAAAATCAAAATCGTTCCGAGTATAGGGATTAAAAACATATTTAATCCTATTAAATATTATAAAATTTTGCATTCATAAATAAAAATATTAATTTGTAAGAAAATAATATTATATTATATAATTGTCTCTATTTTGATGCGTAAAGGGCCAAACCAGACAACCACATATGAATCATCTTATGGTGAGAAGAGCAGCGCCATCATTTTGGAAATTAGTTAATGCCTCACGTGACACCCATGCATGACAAAATAATTAAAAAATTACTAATTTATTATTATTATTACTATTATGAGAAACCATTGGTCCTCACGTTTGATGGGTTCAGAGTAAAATATTGTTGTTGTGTGTAAATTATTCAATTAAGTGATGTTATATTTTTTGTCCTATTATTATATTTTTTTTCTCAGTTAAAAATATAATCTTTTGTCATTTTTGTGTTTAGGTAAACTTCTTACCTCATTTATCACATTTAAAACAAAATATACAAACTTATTGCAAAAAGTGATTTAGTCAAATGTTACTAGAAGCTAAAAATCATTAATGATAACATACCTTTTGTTTACAATTTTATCACTGTTTTATTGCTGTGATCTTGGTTGGTAGATGATGTGTTTCTGTCATTTATTTGTATATGTCACTCAATCTTTTTTTATTTAGTAACTATTAATTTATACTTATATTTTTAATCATCTTTTTCATTGTTTTCACAATTATTTTCATTTTTTATATTTTTCTTACTAAATAAATGTTTTCTAAACAATATATTATGAAGGATGCCGATTGAAAAGAAAAAAAAAACATTGCACCTAAAAGTAAAAGTTGAAGTTTGGCACATGGTCACATATTTACGAATTCTTAATTTAAAACACTGTTCACATGATTAAAAATTTTAAATTAGACTTAACAATCAAAAGTATCGATATTGTATTAGTCAAAAAAAAATCAAGAAAAATTCACTCTCAAATAAAGACAAACATACTCCTTCCAAATATAAACAACCGAAAAAGAAAAATAATATATATATATATATATATATATATATATATATATATATATATATATATAAAAGTTTGTACAATAATATCATTAGAATTAATCATATTTTAGAAATTATAGTTTCATCTTATTTTTGTTTTTAAAAAACAACTTAATTGATAAAAGAAGTATTTAAATTGCGTTTGACTTCAATTTTTAAACGATGTGAAACTAGTAGAAATATAAATTTTCCAGTTGAGATGTAAGGAAATGACTGATTATCCTCAATAAAAAAACTTTAAAGATTGAATATTCTATTATTGGTATTAATATTCTGATCTCAAATCCTTTAAATGACATATACAATATATATAAAATATCATTCATTTTGAAAACTGAAACTTCGTCATGGTTTTATTTCTAAAAATGAAATGAATATTTAAATGGTACTTAATCTCGGACTCTTATATGTAATTATTGAAAGTCATATATATATATATATATATATATATATTACATTTCTAAAATATATGGAATTCTTAATAATGTCTTTGTCTACTAATATTAAAGTAAGAGAATATGATGAATTCATATTGGAGAAAAGAGAATCCACAATCATATTCAGCATAAAGAGAAAAAAGATGAGAACGATGGTTTACCTTATTAAGAAGGTCTTTTGATGCAAAAAAAGTTAAACTATTATAAATATAAAAATATTGAATTAAAACCATGTTATTTTAAAAATACGGATAACTTATTTATATTGACAATAATGGAATTAATACAATAAATAAATATATCCTTTAATAATTTAATCATATAATATTAGAATAAATAATAATATTCTTATATATATAAATTTATTTATTTATATTCCTTTTGTTTTTGGTATGAGTTCTTATATAGTCTTGATATTCATTATTATGAAGATAGGTTTGTAATCTTATGAGGATATGTAATTATTAAATACAACAACTAAAGAGGGTATATAATTTTTTTCATAAAAAAGAAAAAAGAAAAACGGGTTTTATTTTTTTATTCGTTTTGGAGTCAAAAAAATAGCACGAGATGCATGCAATGGCTTGAGTCAAATTTCACGACCCGTATAACTCGGAACTTTCTAGGAAATAATATGAAATTGAACTACGTTGCACACTGTTACTTTAATTATTTGTTTATGGAATCAATCTTTTCGTGGAACAGGTGCAACCTTTTTCCTCGTTGGATCTGCCGGTGCTTCAAACTTCTGATGTTGAACAATTTTTTGGGATTATTCAATTGAACAGAGTGCCGAATTACACGCTTTCCGAAAGTGGGAAGGTTCTTGAAAGGCTAACGATACTATGACACCTAAAATGTAATGTGCTTTAAGAAATAAAATGACAGAATGACATGGATTCAATGTGTAGTCAGAGACTTGATATCAATATATAAATAAGTGAATAGAGACTTGATATCAATATATAAATAAGTGGATAGTTTAGACTAACTTTTAGTATGAAAAAGACATATTTGAATCTGTTACCTGTCTTAAACTCCACATATTATTTTTAACCAATTTTATTGAATAAAATTCATTAATTATCATTTAAGAACACATTTATATCGAAGTTCATTCGGAAGGAAATGTTTTTCTTTAAAGTGATGGTGCAGAAAGGAAAGTGATAGCAATGTACAAATAACTGGGTACTTTAAACTAACTTTTAGCACCAAGAGGACATCTTTGAACCTACCACTTATTTTGAATTCCACAATGAATCCGTATAATTTTGTCATTTTATTTTTTAAAACACATGGACCACCCAAAATGTGACACGTGACGGTGTAAAAATTTGTCACATTTTAAGTGTCAAAGTATCGTTATCCTTATTTTGGTAATTTTGTTATAAAACTACAGCGTTTATTAAATTATTCACACATGAAAAAGAGACAATGAAAGGTAGAAGAAGGAAATCTATGGTACACAGAAAGAACTGAGATAATGTATTATTATATTTATACTATTCTTTATACGGAAACAAAACTTATTACAATTTCAAAGAATATTGAAACAATGATATATGGTAATAGTAGAATACAATCATGAATCTACCAGAAAGACTATCTCAAAATAGTGTTTCTGTACTCATTCACCGGTGAAAATATAAACATATTTGATGATTGGATAAGATTAAGAACATAGTTCTTCCTTGGATCCTCAAAGAATAGCCAACTTATCTGAAAAATCCTTGTAGCCAAAAAACCTTAAATACAGTGAACTCCAAGGTTAAAGAAGCCTCTTGGGAAGTAGTATTGAGGTAAAGAGGAGAGGCAAAACCAAGGTATTAATGAAAAGACCTGCAACAAATGGAAATGAGTAGATACTCGTCAATGGAAATGCACAGATATGCATCCAATAACCAGCTTAGATAAGCTCAAGATATCAAGTTGAAAAAATTTCTAGTGTACTAAATTAAACTGTCATATATTCAATNTCTCATTCAGAAGTCCCAAGATGATTTTGCTGACAAGAAGACTCAATTACTTGTGTTTCATTTTCTGCACGAATAGCAGGAAAACATCATTAAAATACAAACTGATTTCACAGATTTTATATTGGACATCTGGGTCTTCAATGATTAAAGAGATCATAAATGAAAGGTTTTGACA
>NC_028352.1:9671592-9691214 GCF_000741045.1 Vigna radiata var. radiata | reverse complement strand
AATGTTGAAGACAGGAACATGGGATATAGGTGAGGAGCTTGTTAGTCAAGGATTCGTTGTTATTATTGTTTCCTTTTCTTTCATTGATAGAATCTGCCTAATAATTGCATACTGTTATAATTCCCTTTTTAGCTNNTACAAATAAGAAATTACGTTAATTTGCCAGCCATGTAGGATGGTAATTGAGCATGCATTATTTATGAAAGGGAATACAATGAAAGAAGGCAAGCAGCGAGAAATTCTTGACATTTATATGATTTGACTGTTGAAAAACATAGATGAAAATGAACATAGACAAGCCATTTATGGAAGTTGGCATGTGGGGCGACAGCTTTTAAGTTGATGGTAGCCTGAATTCAATTGGTTCCCCAATGTTAATGGTTTGAAACTAGTGTAGAGAATTGGTATCAATATTATAGATCTAATCAAACAACAATAATATCGGGACATGCTTCAATTGGTCCCACTTTTCTTTGGCAATTGAAAAAGAAAGCAGATTGATAACTATAAAACATCAACTAACTTCTCATGAAGCACTCATGAAGCTTCTACCAGAATTCGAAACCACTCTTGAAGCACTCATGAAGCTTGTACCAGAGTTTGAAACCATTGCCCTGCCTTACTGAAACAATGTTTTTCTGGCAAACAACTAGGTCATATTACTTGCAATTGCAACAAGAAATGTTGTAACTATTGTAAGCAACATGGTCATATCATCAAAGAGTGGCCAACTATATGCACCTAGAAACTAGTGAAGGGCCTTCAATATTGGAGCTTAAACTATATCCAACAAATGATACTATCTGCTCTTTCTACCTTGGGTATTCAGGTATGTCCAATGTTGTTGCTTAGCTTTGGTTTGTTGATTAAAGAATCTCTAATCACATGACTGCTTCACTTGTCATAGTGGGTCAAATAAGTGTGAGAATAGGCATAGAAAGTTTGGTCATTCAAATTTTGCCTCTTTCTAATTACTCTTTCGATTCTTCTATTTACAAACTTGCCAAAAGCAAAACTATTCCTTTTCCATCTCTTGCACACCATATTGACAAATGATTTTATCTAATTCATAGTTATGTGTGGGATATATCACAAGTATCATCTAATCCAAAATATATATGCTATTTTAACAAAGATTGTCAAGACCCTTTTGATTAATAACAAACAAATACATTTTTAGAGGCATTAGACGAAGTATTGTCTAAAACTCACCAAGACAGAGTATTGCCTGTATTCAGACGAAGTATCTTGTAAGGTTCCCCATCAGACTTAGTGTAGTATGAGTTTGGGATTGAAAATTTATTGATGTGAACTCTATTTAATATTATTCTTCTGAGTGTCCTGTGTTATTTTTTAGGTAATAAATTATACTGCATAAGTCAAAAATATCTAACTAACTAGGTGAGATAAGTAGATTGTTTGTCTTATCAAAGAAACAAGTTGGTGAAATGCCATGACAATTAATGCATGATAATGATTTTCTTCATACTCACCAAACCTCAAACAAAAAGCCATCCAAAGTCCTTCACAAGTATATACAACATCTGATTATCTTTTATAACACCCTAAAATATACCTGAAGACATGGACTACTCACATTATTGATGGACATAAGAAAACAATTAAGCAAGCATTCTCCATGATTCAATTTGTAATACTCTTAGATACTTTCCTTGTGAGAATATCTAGACTGAGACATTTCATATTCCTCATATACAAACGTTGTTTTCAATCTTGACTTTCTTGTAATCTGGGGAAGTTTAAAAGGTTGAAAATGTTACTGGATAAATAATACTTTGGGTTTTTGCCTTGAAAAGCAAGTATAGAGAATACTTAAGCCCAGAAGTGGTTGTCTTTTAATACTACTTGCATTTTAGTGAGTTTTAGTGAAACTTGGTGGTGATACCAAGAACTGGACGTAGTCTCAATGGTTAAGATAAACCCATACAAAAATTTGTGTTTTTCTTCTATGCTTTGATCTCAGATTCCAAACTTTTTTTATTAAACTTGTTTTTCATCTTTGAAAAGTGTTTTACAACTGTAAAATTTTTTTACTGCACAACTCAACTACTGTTATTGTGGATTGTTTGAACAGACAAATAATTGTAACATTTATAGATGAATATAACAGCTGTTTCAAATGAATATATATTTTCAGGTCTAAATCGAATGTTTTTTGCATGTTCAAGAATTTTTTGCACATATTGACAAACTTTCTCGTGTATTAAATGTTAATGCACAAATTTTGGAGGAGAATATATTTCTCATGAGTTTCACGAATTACTGCAGCGGTGACGAATTATTTCCAAATACTCTTGTTCCTATATACCATAACAAGATGGTGGTGATGAACAAAAGAATCTACAATTACTTCATGTCACTTTCACACGTCTCCCTTCTCAGTTCTAGGTTAGAGCTTTGTCCACAAGTGTATGCTACTTGATCAACTTGTTCCATCTCAGGTTCTCCACTTTGATTTCCTTGTATTATCTTACAATGTGCCTTTATGGGTTTTGCTCTTACTAAAATATGTTTTCTCTGTTATGATGTCAATGTCCTAAGTTGCACATTACTAGGAATGTGACTTTCTTTGATAACCAATATTTTCTACTTGTCTTTCTTTTGATTACCCTAGTCCTGAGATGATCATATTCTATCTTTTCCTTATGTTAGCTCTGAACTTCAGCATCTAAGTATCTTTACCAAAGTTGTTCCACGTCCCTGTCATTGGTTTCTACCTTAGAAATTTATATTACTCAATTAGTCTCATCAACTTGAGGGGCTGTTAGTAGGGATCTGTCATTATTTTTACTTTTATATGATTAATAGAATCTGCCTAATAATTATGTATATTATTTGAATTCCTTTTTTAGCTCATACAAATAAGGAATTACATTAATTTGTTATAAAGGATTGTAATTGAGAATAAGAGCAAGCAGCTAGAAATTCTTGATAGAGCTTATACATACTTCTATTGCATGAGGATGAAAGCAGATATGAAGATGTGGGCCATGGGGCTACAATGTTGTCATTAAGGTCACAAATGAATCCAATCCCTGAAGTTCCATCAAATACTGCATTTGAAGGCAAACTCGGCAAAAGGCAGCCAGATTCTGCGTGAAAACAAAAAATAAAGATGATGGAGTGAATTTTAAATTTAATAAAAAATATCATATTTTTTATGAATGACAGGAGCAAGAAAAAAATAAAAATTTTGAAAAAGCAATTTATAAATAAAAAATTCATACCTTGCAATCCAACTGATTGATCCAAGGTAAAACCCGTCAATTGTTATCAGCATAACAAAACAAGTGTCAGTATCAAAACTTGCAGAAAGGGTAAAATAACAGTTTCTAAGCAATTGAAATATAACAATGCCAACCTTGAAGCGAAAAGTCCTTCAGGCTTATATGACAAAGACTATAAACATCCTTGGAGACGTTAGCATTCTGCAATTTTTTCCCAAGTGATGCAGCACATTTCAAGGCCTGCAGATTGGTTACAAAGCTCTGCTCTTGCAAATAGGACACATAACCTTTGATGGCTTTGCAGCAAGCTGTTTGGTTATGTATGAGATGGCCACATTCTTTCACAACACTTGAGACACTTGGAAAAACCAATGGGCATACTGAGTGATGTAATATAACAACATTGAACATTGTAAGATGTATGCTTTTACATTCCAATAAAATAGCCAAAAACTGTAATAATCAAATATAAGGAGACCGTTTTTGTTTTTCTCTCCATGCTCACCTTTGTTTAGGTTGCAATTTGAAAGTCCTCTAAAAACACTATTTGCAGTGGATGGATCAAGTTTACTAGCCAACCAACGTACAACAATATTCTTGCAATCATTGATCCTAGCTTTCGGCCCAGGCAGGCTATGGTTTCCATCTGAAGTAGACAAATCATTTAAGGCAATTTTTCTAGCAGCATAGTGTATGACATTTTGGCAAACTTGATCACAACACTCATTTACAGGATCAATTTTTCTACAAGCAGTCAGCAGTCTCGAAGTATCTACAACACTCTCAAATTCATCCACAGATACAACAGGACAAGAGGCCTCAGTGAGATTTGTTGGGTGGACTGAACATATTTCCTTTAGGTTCTCATTTGCTCCTTGACTGACAAGGACCTTCTGAACATCAGAGAGGCAGTGACTAGCATGAGTTGTGTTCAAAGCTAGCACCCCAGAGTATTTGCTCGACTGCCCTATGAGGGTCACCAACATGGCATCAAATTGAGGACAACATACAACATTTGCCAAATATGGAGCAAAGGATGTCCAGCAATCAGTAGCAGTTGTGGTCATTATATCTTGAGCAGCAGAGAAATTCAATGAACAAAGGCCTGGAAGCAAAAGGAATCCTTGGTCATCTTGGTAACCAAAAGGTTTGTAATTCAAAGGAGTTTAAGATAAGCATAAGCATTAAGGATGCACATGCAAAAAGGCATGTTCAAGAAAAATTGTAGAGTTACCCCTCAATATACACAACCAAATCCAGCAAAACAATGAAATATTTGATAACATTTCTGACACATAACTTTGTCATAAGAAACTAGCTGCTTTATTTTCCCAGACATGTTTCCTATGCAACCAATAATAGGTCTTCCATCAACATTGTCCATTGAAACCACCCTAAATAACGCCTCTTTTGCTGAATTATTTCTAGATATGATCATAAAAAGCTAATTTTTCAGGACTTTTAGACCAGCTTCCAATAAAATTTTACATTTTTTATCCTAAGATATGAATTATGATATGCAAATTGGTGGTCACTGTTGAACCCCACTCAAAACTTAACAACAACCTGATCTTCCCACATCACTGATCATCACCCACATGAAAACAACACATTGAACTCACCCATTACCATAACACTGCCCTGTATACCACTGAAGAGGACAAATTAACCACCATTTTACTTACAAGAACCATATATAGCAGCAATGCCGCAGAATCTTCACTTCATTACATTTGTACCTCATCTTCTACCCAGAAAAAATAGCACGAGTCTTGAGGTACAAACCCATATTGTTGCACCTTACCATAGCACTGAACTCATCCGTGTTACACTCTCACCACTGCTTCACTATAACTACACACCGCATACTTAATGTCTATTTTGCAATTTATCAGGTAATTTATTCTCTTTGACTGGAATATATGATACCATTTCTATCTATTTTGGGTCTTGGCCTCCCTTCCCTGCGATTAAAATCTTGGCCATGGCCCTGCTCCCCACTAGTCACCAATGCTATATACATTAATAAAAGAAAACATCTTACTAATTTCTAGGATTAGTTTCCCTATTTTTGATATCGCTTGGGCTTACCCTATTTCCTTATCTTATCATGTTGTATTTCCCTAATTAGTTTAGATTATGGTCAGTACCAATAGAAACTATTGGTATATGTTTTATCAGCATCTCATCAATACATTATAATCTGCAACACATCTCGGTTAATATTAATTTAGTGTTTCATTCTCCTTTATCCCACTTCCTCCCTTTATACCTAAAACCCCTTACTTTCGACAACCAACAACTACAATATGCCAAAGGGTAAATAGAATTTGTGTAAACGAGAACTGAGAAAACAAAAGAATCATAATCTAAGGTCTCACTGACAAATTTAAAAAGGAAAAACAAACCATACCTGATAACTTGGGCACAGAATTATTTGTGAAAGGTATCAATGGGGAAGGAGCTATAAGAGGAATAAAGGGTTGTGGCTGTGTACTTGGAGGGAAAGCAGGAGGCAACTCATCAACTTCAGTAGATATTGGAGAGCCTTGAGACTTGTTCACAACTGCAAACATTATCGGCAATTTTCAGTTTAAGAAATTCTCTTTCTACAAGAATACATTTCTAGAAGAAAATGAAATGCTCCTGCATTGCCTAAGGCCTCAAAATTAGTAAACACGCATTCATCAGTAAGATATCAGACACACTGGATTACTTATCAACTACATACAGAAACGTTACACATCATGTCAGCTTGGACAACATATTCAGCAGTCTGGTACCTCATTGGCCTTCTACAATGCACAAAGATCAGTCTCATAAAATTGTATCAAGCGTACCCCTTTTCATTATGGTTTATACCCAAAGTACACCACATCAACAATACACATTATTCTACTTGAGATGAAGCACAATTCCATAGCTTATTGCAAATTCAATATCATATCAACAGAAAATTCAGTGACCCAACTATCAAGATGCAAAATTGAAAAGCTTAGCGACAATTTAATCATTCAAGACTCAAATTCGCAATTAAGGATCGTGCATGTATCTGCAATAAATAAAACACACCTAGAAGAAAAACAAGAAGAAAGAGAGTAATTGGAAGAAAGAAAGTGGGAGAGAGCAAGCCCTTCATAGTTGCAGCTTGTCAGCAACCAAGGCAAACAACAATCCCAAAGTGAACATTAAGAAGGTTGCTCCCAAAGTGCACAAAAAACTTCAATGCAAAGAGAGAGAAGTGAAGAGAATGATGCAAGAAAGAAACCCCTTTTTCGTTGTTTTCACTGATTCAGTCACTCACACAATGAAGTCGAGAAAGGAGAGAGAAAGAGATGATGGCATTGCCACTTGCAGATGCCAGGCATGTGTATCAGGGATGATCACGTGAGGAGCACGTGATGGATTGAATGCCATGTGAAGAGGTAGCTTGGTTAGTTAATCCCATGTTACCTGCTGTCCCAGCACCCATCTACAAGCAATTTCAACCGTCCGATGCCGGTAAGACCAATCATGCACCGTTCGATTCAAGCAACATACCCTATCCAATTAACATGTCTTTCTATTCAGTGCAAGTAATCATAAATAACAAATTAAATAGTAATATTTTTTATTATCAATACATTGTCGATAACATTATTTTGCATTACAATATTACGATTTCGGCTATTTTGATTTTAAAATAATATTTTAGTAAGCATGCTTACTTGTCTTTAAATTCTTGATTAATGAATCATTATTATGTTAATTAAAATAGAAAAATTATTTTATGCAAAATTTTAAATTCGAACCTTATAAATAAAAAAGATTGAATATATAGGATTTGATCAAATGTGTAAGTTAAATCTTTAGGCAATAGTCATATGAATATTTGATATTTAAAATAGTTATTGTAAAATGTAAGTACTTTTATCGCACAGATTTATAAATAAACAATTATGTAAAAAAATTTGCAAGTATTATTTGATCATGGAAATAAGACAGAGACCTGTTAATTTGAAGTACATTAATAAAATAAATGAAGAAATTTTAATTTTAATAAATATATAGCTATATAATGTTTTAAAAGAGTCATATTTAATGCATTAACTTATATTGAATTTATAGTAAGAGAAAACTTATTTAAATGAATAACTATATATTATTTTAAAAATAAAAATACACATGTGGATTTGATTAGTTATATACAGAATCATTGACTAGATAATACTTAAAATTGCCTTATTTATAACCTTTATGAAAAAAGTGAAAAAAAAAACTAAATAATGGCCTTTTTAGTTGGAGAATAATTCAAAGTAAAGCGAAATATTTCCCATCAATATTCATTAAGTCACTCTTAAGATTTTAGCTTAATTATATTGAGTTCAATTCGAGTTTGGGTTATGGGTTGGTTGCATCGGATGGAAGTAAAGAATAAACGTATTAATTCTATTTCTTCTTATCCATCCAATCGAAATCTTATCTTTTAGTGGTGATTTACCTAATCCTTTCAAAATGAGATAAAGATGGAAGCAGAAGAAAAAAAAAAACCCAATTGGAAGATCTTTGGTGTTGAAGGTTACTTCCTCTTCATCTTCTTAATTAGGATGAGTGCTAAATGATCTACTTTTACTTTATTTAGTACTTAGGACAAAGGGCTAAAGCTCATTATGAAAGAAGATGAAAGTCATTTTTGATTTTCATCTTACAAAACAAATCAATTAAATATCGCTTAACTAGAGGTTGAACAAAAACGCAATGACAAACAACGAGCTTTCTTTTCAGATGTGGACATATGTAACAATCTCACAAGGAATTAAGAGAAGTTGGTGTTAAAAGATTAATAATAATTCATTCTAACTAGTAGCTACTTATTATATACAAAAAGAGTGTAGATTTCAGTTCAGTCTAGGATCTCTCTATCGGATATCATTCACTTTATTACCTGCTTTAATAGTAAGAAGTAAATCAAGGACTTGCCATGGATATGAGTAAAATGAAGGCACAAACTATTGCAGTACAAAAATTCCTAGAATTATCGACAAAATTTTATTGGTTGAAAAAAATTGTCTTTGATATACATTTCCATCACATGGTACTTTCCTCCCAATACTATAACTTCTACTTACATTTATACTTTATGGCTTGCAGGTTTGTGACACTTTGATCAAAGTCTGCTTCATGATGAACACGTTGCTTGAACTTGAATAGTATTTATTATTAGTTTTCTTTTACATTTAGTCTTCCATTACATTCTGTTTTCTAATTTATAAGTAGAATTTAAATGTTTTTCCTTTGTACTGATGTGTAAGAACTTATAATGTTGTGGTGGTAATATATCATATGTAAACGACTATAAACATATTATGCAATAACATTTGATATCTACTTTTCAGTTGTCTCTCTTTAGTAGAAATATCAATGGTTGTTTGAACTTGATGTCGTAAAAAATTTCATTATGTTGGTATTTTCTATCAATGTTTCTTTCTTCTAATGATAATTATAAATACTACATTTGACATATGTGAGTTGGTATTTTCTAGAAATTGTTATTGGTTGCAAAGAAAAAATCACCTTAAAATTGTTCATAAGATCATGAAATTATATACAAAGTTACATATTGATTTATCCGTAGATAATTATACAGATTTATCCATAGGTGATTGCATGCGAATTTATTCGTTGGTGATCACATACGGATTTTTCTGTCGGTGATCACATACGAATTTATTTGTCGGTAATTACATACGAATATCTTCGTCAATAATCACATATGGATTTATCCGTCGATAATCACATATAAATTTATCTGTAGGTAATTATATACAGATTTTACTTACGAATTTTTATTTGTAATTACTTATAAAGTTTTTTGTGTGTAATCTTACCTACGATCATTTTATTTATGAATTTTTATTTATAGGTAATTCATAGATAACACTATATTATATACGGATATTTAGATTTATCTATAACTTTCTTAATATAAACAGAGTAAGAAATAATGACAAAATAGAATATCATAAACAAACTAACAAACAACAACACTTCTCTATATATATTATATGACTATCATAATAAAGATGTGTACAAATCCCTAATTTTAGAAGAGGAGTTTTACAGGAAATAAAATTTAAGCTATATTGCTAATCAGCAAACAAACATTCTCGATTGAAGCATTAAAGAGTTTACAATGCAATTGTGAGTACTCTCAAACATATTCATCAAAAAAATAAATCAAGCAAGAGCGCGATACTAAGATTAAAGTTTGAACTCACTTTCAAGATAATTTCCACCCTTCATGCCATAAACCACAATTGACATGCATACAAACTAATAAAAATATAAAACAAAAGAATAATAATATTAGTTAAAATAATACATTATTGTAGAAATAATAAATACAAAATTAGTTGTGATCAAATGTTAATTCTCTTATTAAAATTATTGCAGTAATATAAATTCAGACCTTGGGAAAGATGAAACAATAATCTATAAATGAAGGCACAAGGGTCCAACATTAATTTGTGGGATATATATGAAATTAATTAGGTTTGAGTTATATCCCATGTGAAGAGATATGTTACTATTTATATACGTAAAAGAGCCTTAAAAAGATGAACAACTGAAATACTAAATGGGACCAAATACAGTGATTCAACAATAAATATATGCATGTCTTCTGCTATAACCATGCTCACGTTACATTTCTTTACCTTATCCACGCACATAAATTTATTTATGCATGCCCACATTCATTGTAGCTAGATAAACTCTCTCTTCAAATTTCTTTATCTTAGGGTCAAACTTTTCTTAGTAGGACTTATATTTCTTTAATTAACTTTTTAATCCTCAATAAATTTACATATTTTTTTTAGTTTGTTCTATACGTCAAATTTTTATATTATGTCATCATCTTGCTTTACCTTTTATATTTATGTATTAATAAATACAAGATTTTATAATTAATATAAATAATATTTTCGTTGATATATAGAACTATAAGTAACTTTTATTATTTATAATAAAACTATATTAGATAATAAAGGACTGTCAAAACTTAAAGATAATCAAACTTGACCGTAACTCAAAAACAATAGATTTTCTTCATCAGTTTTTGGTCTCTAATTGACTTTGTGATGGGTGGAATTGAAATATGTAAGGAATGGAAACATGGTTCAGGTCAACTTTTCTGTGGGGGACAACAGAATTAAATTGCAAGCAAACATATTTATATTTCATGTTTTTTTGTGCTGCTGCTGCTGCAACTTACTATGTCCATTTTTTCTTCTAAAATCATTATCATTCAATTTCTACGACAAACAACCTTAATCACTTTCTCTACGTAATTATGTTCATTAGAATTATAATGATTCTAAACTATTTTTACATATTTTTGTCAATTAATAATTTTATAAAATTAATTTGTAGGATAAAAATTTCATGTTTTTATATAATATAAATTTATTTTATTTCTAGTTAAAGTAAAAATTGAATTTCATACTCCTCTCGTAGAATGCGGAGTCTATAATAAAAAAAAAAAACTCTTAAGTATGAAGAGGAAAATAAAAGAAGAGTAGGAATATTCTGGTCTTATATTATAGATATAAAAAATGAAAGTGATGAAATTAAGGGAGTAGAGAGAGGTTCTAAAGTAGCAGTTGAAGATTAGCGCGTTTTGAGCAGTGATATAAGGGCATAAACGTCGATTATTATTAACACTTATTTATAATTATGCACTAATTCACGAAATCTTAAGTTCTATTGGGTAAGGAAAAAAAATTTTTTTTAACAATTTTTTTTTTACAATTTTTTGACAACACATACGTACAAATTTATGATTGGTCCGTTTCAAATATCTTTTTAAACATAAATTTAAACAGACCAATAAAATAATAACACATGTCCTGTTGCCAAAAAATTATTAAAAAAATTTGTCAAAATATTATTATCCTTAGAAACAGCCTAATAAAATGATCCAATTATCGTTATAGCAGCACTGTAGAGCGTTTAGCTTTCGTCTTTCTTCTTAGAGGAAAACAAAATTTACTAAAAATATTTTAAATACGATTTTTAAAATAATTAAACTTCATGCTTTTAATTTCTAAATTTTAAAATGGATCTCTAGTTTTGATATTTTAAATTTAAATTATATTTTAATGTTTCATTTTTTTTAAATGCGTTTTTAGTTCATAAATATTAAATTTACGATTTTATAAAACCGATTTTGGGTCAAAACTATATTTTTCTAAATAGAAGAATAAAGTAATATTTTTAATTAGAAAATCCAAACGGGATTTATGTTAGATGCATTGTTAAACCAAATAATTATTGTAAACTGTTGTTAACTTTATCAAAGGTGGCAATCTTTTATTGCCTCTAACAAACTATGATTATTATTTGTTGCATAATAGATATAAAATAATCTTGTTGGACAATAAATTTGTCATAAAGAACTAGTGAAGAAATGTGTTATTTTTTTACGACAACAAAAAGTAATAAAATTATTATTATTATTATTATTACTATAATTATAAAATTAAATATAAATAAATTTATATAGTTTTATTGTAAGTAGTTTTTATTCATTTTATAAGTAGTTTTATAATTAAAAAATATATGTAACAAAAGTGTAAAATTTTAAAAAGTTGTTACTTAAAATATAACATTAATAAAATAGTTATTTTTATTTAAAAAACTTTATTTAAAGCATAAAATTGAAAAAATAATGTGGACACAACAAAAAATGGAATATCCTCTATAAATTGGTATAAATTTTTAAAAAATTATTTAAAAGTTAAATTTGAAAAACAAATGTGAACACCAAAATAAAAAATCTTCTTTATACATAGGTATGGATAAAATCAATAAAAAAAATCACATATCCAATTTAAAATTAATATAATTATGTATAGAAACTCCTCAAATAAAATATATAGAATTAAATATGCATTTGTTACATTTGAAATTAACTATTTGAACTTCTTACCTTAAGCGTTTTTATACCTAATATTAATAAACATGCATATTATCATATACTTATAACAATGGAAATAAATTTATCAATAAACTTTATTGATATATTTTAGAATTTAAATTATTGATAATTTTTATTAGTAATGAATCGATCACTTATGTTGATCAATAAATTAGAATTTCAATTATCAATGGATATTTTTATAGATAACATATTCAAAACTCCATTTTGCCAATGAATATCATAAAAAATTATAACATTTAGAGATTTGAAATTTGTAGTTATTAGAGTTAGTGAAGGTGGAGAGAAAGAGGAGAAAGAGTTGAAAGAAGAGAATGAGTCTAACGGAAGAACAATTGACACGACATTAATGATAACAATGATGAAAACAGGAGAAGGAGAAAAGGAGAAGAAAATAGACAAAAAAAAAACATGAAAAAAAAAACAATCATAATCTTTATTGATAAATTTTATAGAGCCAAAATTTATTTGTAACTATCGATAAATATATGTTAACAAATTTTTTATCATCAATAATTTTTTTTGAGATCACTTTATTAGCAAATTTCTTATTGTAAGTAATTTATTGATAAAATTGAATTATTAACAATTTTTTACTATGACCAATAGATTATGTGTGTTAGTAATAATCCTATAAAAACTAGCTTGTTATTATAGATATTTTAAAATAATACAATAACAAAAATAAATCAAATATTCACAAAATATTAATCAATAAATATCTTTTTAGACATTTCAAATTTGAACATGGAAATACCTATTTAATTAACGCACTTAAAGTGTATATATATATATATATATATATATATATATATATATATATATATATATATATATATATATGTAACTGAAATGATACCAAAAGCTCGTTTTTTTTTTTATTCAAACAAGAGTTATATATGCTTAATGAAGGTGATAGACGCGTCTCCACCATTAAAATATTGATTTATTTGGTATGAAAGAAATGAAAAAGCTTGCACAGACAATTCATAGTGATGATGAAAACAAGCAAGAGAATCTCCATCACACGGCGCAACAAACGGATACCCCATGTGCTTTCTCTCTATTTATACCTCACTTTCATACCTTATCTTCCCATATTTTCTTCTTCAATACTATACATCATTGACATGGGAAACTGTTTGAGGAAAAACAAGATATCAGCACAGAATAATGACAAGTGTGATGCCTCAGTGGTTGACAAGGTTGAGAAGGTAAAGGTAGTTCGAATACTGTCCAAATTGGAAGCAGCAGAGATGGAAGAAAGGATGATGAAGAAGAAGGTGAAAAATGGTGGCAGTTGTAAAAGTGGGGGTGTGATGAGGATTAGCGTGGTGATGAGTCAACAAGAGTTGAAGAGGATGTTGAGGTGCAAGGATGAAGCTCAGCAGCAGAGTTCAATGGAGCAATTTCTGCATGCTGTGAAGTTGAGAGGAAGAAGAATTTCAGAAGTTGGTGCTGATTCTGATCATCACAGAATCAGTTCTTGGAAGCCATCTTTAGACACTATTCCAGAGGATTGCTTCATCAATTCAAACTCAACAATATGTAAACAATGACACACTTTTTTCTTATATTTGATGTATTCAACATCAATCATGTGTACGTAGTTCCAATGTTACTTAGAGAATACAAATATTCAGTTTATAAGCTTCTGAATTTTGATGCCTTTGTTCATCAAAACGATGGGGACACTAAGAAATATGAACTCTATTATATCCTAACATTTTCTATTTTTTAGATTTTTTTTTATACATATTACTATTATAATTTTTTGTTCGAAATTAAAAACCTAAAGACTATAGGTAAAGATATTTTGTCATATTAATTACAAGTAAAATTGAGTAGTTGATAATTTAATAATAATTAACCAAAAGTACTTGACAGTAAGTATTAAAATAATTTTTTTATTAAAATTTGAAGTAAGGAAAATTCAATAGGTTAGTGTTTAAAGTAAGGAAAATTAGGTCTTCCTCTTAGGTTCAATAACAGAAAAGCTGTTAGTGAACCTACAATTGAGAATAATTAAAAAATAAACATCAATTAAGATTCCCTGCTTGTTATATATATATATATATATATATATATATATATATNATATATATATATATATATATATATATATATATATATATATATATATATATATATATATATATATATATATATATATATCGTTTTTTTTCTTGTTTTCTCTTACCTTAACTTCTTTTTCCTCTCTCTCTCAAGATATTAAATGATACAAAATATTCATTAATTTGATAATTCTTCTCATTTTAAGATAAGGTGACAAAGCCATGTGTTAATTTTCCTTTATGTAATTCTAAAAAAATTATCAATCAACTCATTTTTATTTGCACTTGCTTAAAAAAAAATGTTAGCTATATATAATCAGAAATGGTAAAAGAATTCATTCTAGGACATCGTTTGAATCCATTCTAATTTTAATACAAATATTTTACATTAATTGAATATAAGTATAAATATAAATAATACTCAATTGTTTACTTAACGATGAAGTTCTTATGGGTTAGGCTACCGAAAAGCAAATGCATTTGTTTTTCGGTAGCTTAATCCATAAGAATTTCATGGTTAAACGTGCTTAGCCTGGAGTAATTTAGGGATGGGTGACCTTCTGGGAAGTTTTCCTGGAAAATGTGCGAGTGAGGACAAAGCACATTGGAAAGCCTCATGTTGATCTTGAGGGCAGTCAATATTCCCTATAAGTTGTTGGGGCGTTACAAATGGTATCAGAGCCTAGCCTCTCCCAGTACGATGTGGTTCGAGGACGAAGCAAGCGGAAGCTGGTGGGCATGTGACACCCGGGCACTGACGAGGGCGGGGAGTGATCGCCGGTGCAAGAGGCACGGACAAGGAGCGACTCCTGGCAGGCTTCCAGTGGAAGGGGCACATGGACGAATCGAGCATACACCGGAATAAGAGGGATCTAGAGACTGTATAGGTATGGGACTATACAGTTGAAGGATAGCTTAAAGGAATTAATTTGGCTACTCATATCAACAAATGCATTTGCTTTTTGGTAGCCTAACCCATAAGAATTTCATGGTTAAGCGTGCTTAGCCTGTAGTAATTTAGGGATGGGTGACCTTCTGCGAAGTTTTTCCGGAAAATGTGCGAGTAAGGACAAAACACATTCGAGGATGGAAAATGCATAAATTTATCATATTTCCATTTTAAACTATTACAATATATTTGATTTAGGCTTAATAACTTACTTGGTCCTTATGTTAAATGGTGTAAGCCAATGATCAAACGGTGTGAGTGAATATTTGAGGGTTCCAATATTTTATTAGTGTTGTTGAGAATAATGTAAACCAATGATCGGACGGTGTGAGTGAATATTTGAGAGTTCCAATGACTGAATGGTGTGAGTGTTGTTGACAATTCATTCAATTTCTCTTCTCTACCTATCTAATAACTCTGGAGGTAGAGGTTGTGGAGGAAGGAGAGAGAAAAAAAAGTATTTAATAAAGATATAGAAAAGAGAGAAAAAGTTGGAATATTAGAAGAAAGGCTAGATCCAGATATCAATGATGACAGGATCCCAATATGAATCCCTTGCACCAAGCTGGCTCCAATACACATGCTTCTTCCCATGCTAATGGTCTTGGATTTTCTTATAGACATCCAACAACAACAAGAACACATGGTAGTGCATACACAAAATATCAAACAAGAAATTTCATATACTTTAAATATTAGTTAATACTCTCAGTCAACTTTACACTACCATATCAAACTGCATGTTTATAATGTTTAATACATTTAAGACTAATTGTGTATTAAGATAACATTTTACCATTCAATAATTTGATTTGTTGATTCGTATTTAATAGAGTTATTAGGTAAACTGGTATATCTTTTTTTAATAGATGCGTCCAATATCTTGATCATTTATGCTTTGTTCTTTTGGTAGGATTTGGGGGAGATGATTTGAGTGGATTTGAGTAGATTTGAGGGTAATTTTTTTTGTTGTTTTTTTGAGTGGATTTGTGGGTAATTGAGAATAGATTTGAGGGTAAAGTTTGTGAGAATTAGTGTAAGATTTGATTGATGTGATAGATTTAAAAAATTAGTTTAATGGATATAAATTAAAGATTACCAAAATACCCCTAGTTATTAAAATAATATAAAATGATAAAAAATTAATAAATAATTAAAATTATATATTTTAAAAATGAAATAATATATTTTAAAAATGATAAAATAATTAATAAAAATTTTAAAGTTAAGTTTAATATTTATATTATTACTATTATTATTATTATTATTATTTATATTATTATTATTATAAAAATATGAAAGTTAATTATAAAGGTTAAAAATGAAAATTCCCACCATTCCTTCCAAATCTTCGCACTGCACCAGAGATGAAATAAAGTAACTATCCGCACAAATCCTCTCATTTCAATCCTCAGAAATCTCTACAAGCGAACAAAAACATTTTCTTTATCCGTCCTTGCCAATCTTCATGAACAGGAGAATCTGTTCAAAAGAACAGACCCTTAAGAATGGTGCACCCCATCCAAAGAAAATGATATTCCCATAAAGTAAAATAGGTAAGATTTGACAATCCCGGTTGATACCATTCAGAGAAATTCCTTTCTACTAATCACTACATTCATTGAAATTCCTTTCTACTAATCACTACATTCATTGAACATCTTCATGCTTCACTTTGTAAACTATCCATATACCACCACCCCTTCACAATCTTACCAGATAGGTAATATTCCTTAATCTCCTATATGCCTTAATTAAGTCAATTACACAACGAATGATTTGGTGGTAAAAATGAAAGGGAGAGAGTGATAATAAGTAATAGATTCAAGTCCCTCCACTAACATAATAACAACTACTAAAGGGAACTGGAGAGGAGAGAGGATACAGTTTTTCTCAAACCTTGTTTTTTTAGTTTTTAGGTTTCATCTAATTTTTGTTTCCTCTAATTTTGGAGTGATTCGCTTGGAGAGGGGAGATGATTTAAAAAAATTTAAGTTTACTGAAAAAAATAATTTTATTTAAGTTTGAAATCCAAAATTATAAAGTATGAAAATAAATAAATTTTTAAAATATCTCTCTTTCCCTTGTAAACCAAAGAAAAAGTGGACAACCTAGTATCTCCTCTCCCTTCCATTAAAGTGTCTGAACCAAACAAATGTCTTTTCACATACGCATACTACGAGAATAAAGTTTTATTATAGTACAGTTAGGGAGTTTGTTATTGTTAGTGTCCAATTTATATTATAAGTAATAGCACCATGCACACTTATCAATTCAATGGTTTACTCCTGAATATGCTCTCTATTTGGCTTAAGCCTATATGATAAACTTCTCACAGCTAACATTAATACAACCGTGAAATAAGCATCATGACATTTGCAGGCTGAATTGACATCCTTGCTGGTTAAAAAGATGTTTCTGGTGACTTAGATATTGTTCTCAATGGTGCTTCTACTTTCCGCTCGGCTTCTTGTGAAGTTGGTTTAGACAAGATCATTTTTTTTTCTTCTTCTGAGGTGTCGCTGCCATCCCCAGTCACTGTGATCCATGGCCGCACCCACCAGCATCTCCATTGACGCCACCACCATCAACCACCACCGAGAACTGGGAATGGCGACAAACAGAACCCAAAATGCGAATCAAAAACCCAAATCTCAATTCAAAAACCTACCCCCAAATGCAAGATCAAATTACAAGCACAGAGAAACCCAAATTAAAACCCTAGCCCAAATCATGGAATAAAAAATCTGTAGAGAGGATTCAAGAAACCTAAATCAAAACTTTTGTCGCGATGTCACCAGAAGATCAATCTCGTCATTACAACACTCACTGCGAAATGAGAAGGGAGGACGCGTCGTTGTCACGTCATCGTAGCGTCAGCGCAACACCGTTGCCGTCGGAGCTCGCCTCCCTCCCACAAAACCCAGCCACAAGGAAAAAGAAAGGAGAAATTTTTCCCTACATCACGAGCTGAACCAGAAGGAATAGGAAGAAGAAAGTCCTCCCCTAAGTGAGAAACTTGCAGTAGACCAACCAAAAGATAAATGGTCCCAGCTAAAAGATGAATGGTCCCAGCTGGGTCCCATAATGAAAAAGAAACTCAAAGAAGGAAAGAATAAATTCTGGGGTCCTGTGAAAGTGATTAAAAACATACATCAACATGCCATGTCAATTGAAAACATACATCATCATGTTACATCAACCTTCCATTAACACTGTTACATCCAATTTAACGGTTAAGATCTAATTATTATAATTTTAAAAAATAGGAACCCAATGAATAAGTAATTTTTAGGATACTCTGAAAGTGATTAAAAACATACATTAACATGCCACGTCAAACATGTCATGTCAATTGAAAACACGTCATCATGTCACATCAATCTTTCATTAACAAAGTTAAATCCAATTTAACTGTAAAGATCTAATTATTATAATTTTTAAAAAATAAAAAACCCAATTAAAACATTAAATAAGTAAAGGACTTATTCAAAATTCTAAACAAAAACAAAAATCCACCAAAACATTAAACCTAAAATATAAGAAAAAGAGGTCAAGGGAAGAAAAACCCCAAGAAATAGGCATGATATAAAATACGTGTGAAATTGAAGGTTCACCCAAATTTTGAAGAACAAGTTCAAATTTTATTGTAATGACTAGCTCAAAATAAACTGATATTAAGTATCTTTCTACCATCAAGTTAAATCCAAATTATTCGTCTGCCTTTCTGTCTGTCTCTCTCTAACAGTTTCAAATTTGAAATTCATATTTGTTATTATTCAGAGAAATTTCAAACACAACAAGTTCTAATAAGTGCAATTTTGAGACATAAAAAAACTAGTTATAACTTTACTCTCACACCATATTTCAAAATTTGCCAAACATCCCAGACAGTTTCATTGGTAACCAGGACAAGTTAGTTAATAACTAGCTTTATGGCATACTACTATTGCACGACTAGAACCAACTGGTCTAGTAACAACTTCAGAACGTTTCAGCTACTAAGAACGAAGAAAAAAGGGGGCAAAATTATTAGATTTAATCAGATTAGTCATATCAAAGTTGCATCAACAACGACAGCTTCCCTCTTCCATCGCCCTAGAGGGAGCAAAAATGAGATATACAAATGTAACTTCACACAAGCAATATCAAGTTAAAAGTACACGAAACATATATCAATCCATCAAGGATGGTTAGAATTTCAAATCTCATTATCAGTGACGGAAAAGACTCATACCAACGAATTGATCGCCTTAGAATCACAGCCAATCTTATTTGTGTTAAGGTGGAGGGCACGAGAGAAAACAGAGAGAGAGAATGTAACAGAGAAGCAGGAGAGTGAAATACTGAATGAAAACGTATATTGAAAACTT